>NC_048445.1:4831426-5131426 GCF_004353265.1 Vitis riparia
AGGTGTTTGCACTCACACTCGCGTTTCACTCTTAAATTGGCTTTTCCCCGATATTAGTCTCACACTTTCTTGCCTTTTTCCACTCGTAGCTTCCTCTTTTCAGTTCTGCTTAAACTAATAAACTTGATCAAGATATTCAACTTGTAGTATTCAAACTAATACCAATGGCAAGAAAATATGATAGAAACACTAAATCAAAGGAAGAGGACAAAAGAAAATAATATTTTGATTTGAGAGAATTGAAACTACACACAATTTTTCTTTTTTTCTGTTTTCTATTTATTTTCCTAAGTCTTTTTTTTCTTTATTTATTTATTTATTTATTTTTGGAGCTTGGTGCACGATTTTAACCTAGTGCACATAAAAAATAAAATAAAAAAAGAACGAGGAATAAAGAACACAAAAGGAACAAGATATGATGATAACAAGAAACAAAAGATAAAAGGATAGAAAACTGATTTTAGAACCTGTGCTCTGATACCAAATGATGCGAACCTCAATCGACACGCTTTGAGACCCAACAAACAGTATTTGAATAATTGCCCAAGAAAGCTAAAATACAAATTTTTGATAGAACCCTGACTCAACGTTTATAAGTGAAACGCAAACCAAAAGTATAAGTAACAAACCTTGACCCAATGATTACAATGGAATCATGAACCGAAGGTATAAAGTTGAACGTCATAAAGAAGAATCCCTGATAAGTTCACAGTTCTTGAAGAACCAAAAGAAGAGCAAAGCCTCACATTTTCTAATTGTTTTATTCAAAAAAAATTATCCCCTATTACAATGAGTGCATGCTATTTATATGTCATGAAAAAAACTTACTAAATATTAAAACCCTAAATAAAAGTGGATTTGGTCTGAAATTAGCAGATCCAAAATAGGAAAATAGCTAAAAAAAAAGTACTAAATATTAAAACCCTAAATAAAGGTTGATTTGGTATGAAATTAGCATATCCAAAATAGGAAAATAGCTAAAAAATGTTCTAAATAATAAAAGCCTAAAATTAAGGCAGATTTGGCCTAGAATTAGAAGCTTTAGAATAGAAAATAACTTATATGAAGTTGGAAAGTCAATCAGTCATTAATCCACACCATAAATCACGCCCAATCAAGCCAGATTAGCCCTCAATAGCTTGAATTAAATTTATTACACCTTCATCTTCCTTTGGGCCAAGCTTGGAATGTCCTGTGTTAGAATCATCCCAAATCTCTTGAATTAGCCCATTAAGTGCTTCTTTGATCTTCTTGGATCTTGCTTTAGTAATAGGCCCATTTGGAACATGCAATGGATCCTTGAATGCTTGTTGATTATCATAAACACTAGTCCAGCAAAGCTGCATTAAGGTTCCAGCGCTCCCGTTGGGTAGCTTTCAAGTTTCAACAACACTAAGATAATGCATAGTATGATGCCAGAGGGCGAGTATTAAATAATGTCTGGATCTTTGGTTCTTTTTTTCACTTGGGATGGTGCGTTTGGTCACTTTTATCAGTAGCATCATTTAGATGGGGAAAGCGCAGAAGCGAGCAGTGGTTAAGAATTAGGTGAGTCCAAGGACGATTAGCGGTCCAGCCTTCCAAACTACTGCAAAAATATGCCTAAAACTAACTCACTTCCGCACTAGGATTTCATGGCCTTTTTCCATTGTGTCCACCCTAGAACTAACTTACTCCCTAAGTCAAAATTGATCTGAAAATCAACCCAGGCTCTTCTTGGACATTTTTTACATGTCTCTTTCACTCTTACTCTCCCCCATTTTTCTCATAGCTCTAGTCCATAATGAAAGAATCATCTGAAAAGGGTCGAGAGAAACCAGTGATGGTAAGTCAGAATGGTCAAGAGCTTTGGTCAAGTTGTTAATAATTTGTCTGATAAGTCATAACACCTGTTATCCATTGGGTGTTGAAAAATTTAATCTAGAAGTTTAAATGTGGAAGGTACCCTAGTAGCAAAAATTAATTCAAATTTGTGGTGGATTTGTGTTACGTATGATTGGTGTCATTGGTTCTATTTGCATTAGTCAAAATGTCGGGGCCATTCTTTGGCCCACCCAACTCTTTGCCCTCCTTTCGATGGATTCGACTCTTTAAATTTAAACCAAGAGCATGTTTACTTCACGTACGTTATACTTTCAAAAGAATATGATTATAATCTTCATTTTTTTTCTCTCCACATGCCATTTGACATTTTTTTACCATTAAATAAAATCAAAAGATTTTGAAAGCCAAAAAAAAAAAACAAAATGTAAGTTTGAAAAAACATTAGAAGAAATAATAAGGTCGAAAGAAAAAGAAAAGATAAAAACATGGCATTTTAACGTAGCAACAAAGCCTTTGAATGATGGAGTTTTGTGTCCAAATGACTCATGTATACAAAAAAAAATATAGATCTAACCACTTTATGAAACTTATGTTCAAATTAGCCTCTTTTGTGTCACGTAGGAGTCATGTCATAGAAATAAATATTTTTTTTTCAAAATTTTAGTTAAAGCCTTAATTAGCAACTGAGTCTTCATTTTTTATCCGAAGTCGCAGCTACCAAAGGCTTCAGTTTTTGAACTAAAGCATCAATTGCCAATGAGACTTCAGTTTTTTTTTTTTTTTTTTTACTTTAAAATTTAATTAAAAACTATTAAATTATAGTTTATTATTGAACTAAAAGATATATATTTTAATAATAAATTATTTATAGTTAAACTTAAGAATCTAGTATTACTTCAACAAACATAAATTGATAGATAGAAGATATTAAAAATTAATATTTTATTTATTAATAAATTAATAATATTAAAATAATAAATTTATATAACATATAAATAAGATATAAAATTGTATAATTTATTAATTTAAGATATTTAATTTATTGTTTTTTTTAAGATACTAATTTATTTGTATTATGTCAAATTTATCCATAAGTTCTCTTCTTGTGGAGACATGTGAGGTTATATATATATATATATATATAATTTTTCAACATATAAATGTTTAGTGTGTATTTTTTGTGACTTTGATGAAACTACTAAAAATTACATTTTATAGTAGACTTTTTCTAACTAATTTCATTAACTAATTTTGTCAAAAAAATCAATATATAGAAACTTAAGAGTGTACCATTATTTCAATAAAGATAAATTTGTCATAATACAAATAAATTAATATCTTAAAAAACAAAAAATTAAATATCTTAAATTAACATATTATAAAATTTTATATCTTATTTGTATGTCATATAATTTTATTATTTTAAGATTATTAATTATTGATAAATAAAATATTCATTTATTGTATTATATTTATCAATTTATGTTTATTGAAGTAATACTAGATTTTTAAGTTTAAATATAAATAATTTATTATTAAAGTATATATTTTTAATTTAAATAATAAGTTATAATTTAATAGTTTTTAATTAAATTTGAAAGTAAAAAAAAAAAAAAATTAACTGAAGCCTCAGTTGACAACTACGACTTAGGAGTAGACTATTATTTCGATAAAGATAAATTTGTCATATACAAATAAATTAATATCTTAAAAAATAACAAATTAAATATCTTAAATTAATAAATTATACAATTTTATATCTTATTTATATGTTACATAAATTTAGTATTTTAAAATTATTAATTTATTAATAAATAGAATATTTATTTATAATATCTTTTATTTATCAATTTATATTTGTTGAAGTAATACTACATTCTTAAGCTTAAGTATGAATAATTTATTACTAAAGCATAGATTTTTAATTTCAATAATAAATTGTAATTTAGTAGTTTTTAATTAAATTTAAAATAAAAAAAATTAACTAAAGTCTCGGTTGGTAATTGAGATTTTAGTTCAAAATGAAGCCTCAATTGCCAATTGAGGTTTCAGTTAAAAAAATAAATCTCAATTGACAAGTGTGGTTTTAGTTTAAAAATTAAAGCCTCAATTGGCGAATGTAACTTTAGTTCAAAAATAAAGTCTCAGTTACTAATTAAGACTTTCATTAAAATTTTAAAAATATACATATTTTTATGAAATACTCCTACGATATACCGAAGAGGCTACTTTGAACTTTCATAAAGTGGTTTGATATAATAATTTTTTTAATACCTGGGCATTTTGACCCAAAACTATACATTTCTACATACCTTTATGGGGCAAGGAACTCTATAGTTGTCTAGAAAGGTGGGCCAACCTTCTCGTAGGCTTAGTTGGGGACTTGTAATACTTGAAAAGACTCACTCATGCATTCAATGTTGGTCCTACTCTCATATATTTGATCGTGTGCTCCGTGGAAACTAATTAGGTATTTATATTTTATAGATATATAAAAAGAAATTATTAAATAATTTTTTTTATAAAAATATTAGAAAAAACTCAAAAATAATATATATATATATATATATATATATATTGTAATTATTTTAATAAAAATTGATATATATTGAAGGATATAATACATTTTTTATATATTAAAGATTATATAAGAAATCTTTATATATATAAAAGTATTTCTTATTTAAAAATGTTAATCATTTTATTTATAAATTATATTTTTTGTATTTAATTGTTATAATTAAATTTAACTTATTTATAATAATTTTATTTTAATTAATTTATAATATATATTAATAAATCTTATTTTATTTATAAATTTTATTTTATAAACTAATATATATGAGACATCTTCTCAAACTAAGAATAACACAGTTTTATTGGCAATCGATCTCATATCAATTTCAAAGTTTTAAATGAAATGGAAGCTTTTTATCAACAATATGATCGAAATATCGGTAAATTATGAAAATATCGATGATAAATGAAGAAGAAAAGGGAAATGTATATTTTCATGATTTGGTGTGGGTTTTAATATATTAAGAGTTCTCTAACCGTAATCTCCATGGAAGAGTAGACTTCAAAGATGCTTAAAAATATAATAACAATATACTTAGAAAAAAATTGAATATAAAAATTAATATGCCTAGAAATATGAGAATCCCCACAATGTCAAACTTTGATAAGATACCTTTTGATATAGTATAATATTTATAAATAAAAAAAACATATATAGTTTGAATGCTTAGAAAATAATTTATATCTCAAGGTTTTTTTATTCTCTTTGAGGAGTAGAAGGAAAATTGCAAAAGAAAAACTTCATTCAAATCAATGAATTGTCTGATCATGGATTCAGTCTCATGGATATATAATAATATAAGAACAAAAAGAAGTTCAAATAACACACGGCCACTCTTCCAAGATCCAAAAGCAATCCATTTTTCTACCCATGTATATCTTGAAGCTCCTTCTTTCATCAACGTCCAAGATGGTGTCCATAGACTTTTTCTGCAACCCCATGTACCTGGTTTTCGCAATTTCTGCTCTAACCCTTGCTTTTCTCATGAAAATCTTAGTGGGAAAATCAACAGAAAAGAAGAGGAGGTATCACCCTATTGGCGGTACAATCTTCAACCCGCTCTTCAACTTCAACAGGTTGCACCACTACATGACTGATCTTGCTGGGAAGCACAGGACTTACAGGCTGCTCAGCCCCTTTAGGAATGAGATTTTCACTGCTGACCCAGCTAATGTCGAGTATATACTCAAGACAAACTTCGAGAATTATGGCAAGGTAAAGGTTCTCAATCAAAACTCATTTCTTATTATTACTTGTTTCTTGAAGAAATTTGCAGGAATATCATGGTTTTGGCTGTATGGGTTTTAATGGACTGAAGAAATAAGAAATAAGAAATAAAGAACTAAGTTGACTTCAAGAGGGTTCTTTCTTTGGTTTTTTTTTTTTTTGTGTGTGTGTGTGTGTGCGCCTATTTATAGATAGACAGGGGAAAGAACTATGGAGAGTGATTTTGATCAAACTTTGGAAATTATCAGGAAAAGGAAAAGGAGGGAATTTCAAGTTATCTTCCACCCATCCAGCATAGGATAAAACCGGGGAAACGATAATCAATTCATGCCAAAGCTCAATTCTTACATCAAGTGCCAACTAATTTTTGGATTTTTCTATTTCATCTTGATTTGCCTTGGGAAAAAATGGACTTGTTGTGAAAGTGCCTATGATTTTCCAGCCACTGCGGATCTTCCACTATGATTAATTTCATGGTTTATCCTTTGAACCCCAAATTTGGAGGTTTTGTTTGTTAATTTATTTATTTTTGAATCGGGAATGGAGTTCAAAACCTGAGGTTGGAGCTCAAAATTTTGGTTCTTTGAAAACTTTGTGCAGGGCTCCTATAACTATAACATTCTGAGGGATCTACTTGGTGATGGAATTTTCACAGTTGACGATGAGAAATGGCGGCAACAGAGAAAGGTATCGAGCTATGAATTCTCTACAAAGGTATTGAGGGACTCCAGCAGTGTAGTTTTCCGAAAAAATGGGGCAAAACTAGCTATAGTAGTGTCTGAAGCTGCAAGCTCCAACCAGACAATGGATATTCAAGTAAGGTTATTTACATGATGCCGAATTCACATAAAGAACAATCCTCTTGTCTCTTGATTAATACAAAGATTCTATGCAGGGTCTTTTTACGAAAGCAACCTTAGATTCGATATCCAAAGTTGCATTAGGGGTAGAGCTAGACAGCATGTGCGGATCAAATGAAGAAGGCACCAAGTTTGGCAGCGCAGTTGATGATGCGAGTGCCATGACCCTTTATCGGTATGTTGATATCTTCTGGACAATCAAGAAAAGTCTGAATATCGGTTCAGAAGCCACGTTAAAGAGGAGTATCAAAGTGGTTGATGACTTTGTGTACAAGCTAATCCACAGCAAGACTGAACTAATGAAGAATTCACAAAATGATTCTTCAGTGAGTGAATCACCTAGTAATTGTATTTTTCATCAAAATATGGAGCATAATTAATCTCACTTTTTCATTATGTGTTATGGCAGATGAAGAAAGAAGATATTTTATCAAGGTTTCTGCAGTTGAAGGACATAGAGATTGATCCAAAATACTTACGGGATATAATCCTCAATTTTATAACTGCTGGAAGAGACACGACAGCAACTGCTCTTTCCTGGTTCATTTACATGCTTTGCAAGCATCCCACCATTCAGGAAAAGGTGGCACAAGAAGTGAGGGAAGCGATCAACCTGAAAGAGGCCACAAACTATGCCGAGTTTGCAGCCAGTGTTACTGAAGAAGCTCTGGAGAAGATGCAGTATCTCCATGCTGCTATAACTGAGACTCTACGACTCTATCCTGCAGTTCCTGTGGTAATGAGCATTGTGATTTTGTAGTCATTCGCACATACATATACATAGATTTGAAGCTTTCCTGGTTTTGAATTAACTCCCAACAATAATTGGTTTTTCATCAAGAAAGGCATAGGACAACTATATCAAACTATTTGATATATATATATCTGGGAAATGATTCTAAAGCATTGATACGTTGCTCTTCTCCTTTTTTGACATCTTCCTAGCAAATTTTCATCTTCTGCATTATATTTTGTGCCAAACAGTTCTGAAATCTCAAATTTTCTAACTCTGGGTTTGCAGGATGCAAAGATTTGCTTTTCAGATGACACGCTGCCAGATGGGTTCAGTGTGAAGAAAGGAGATCTGGTGTCTTACCAACCATATGCAATGGGCAGGATGAGATTCGTATGGGGCGATGATGCAGAGGAATTCCGACCAGAGAGATGGCTTAATGAGAAGGGCCTTTTTTGCCCAGAAAGCCCTTTCAAATTCACTGCATTTCAGGTTAGATTTTACATTCCATTATTTCATGCTTCAAACTCACCTTCACCCCATATAAGTTCACTCTTCTGTTCAACATTTCTCCATGGAAAATGTATCAAGGAAAAGACCTTTTTCAAGTTTAGCAACTCCTATCCATGTCCAAAAAGGGATATGAGCAATATTACTAAGTTCATGCTCATGAAGAAAGCTAAAATCAGTTTCTGTTGGTTAACAGGCAGGCCCGAGAATTTGTTTGGGAAAGGAGTTTGCTTATAGGCAGATGAAGATCCTCTCAGCCATTCTGTCCGGTTGTTTTGTTTTTAAGCTGAGCGACGATAAGAAAGCTGTGAATTACAGGACAATGATCACCCTTCATATTGATGGAGGCCTCCATGTTCGTGCTTTCCACAGGCCAGACACAAAGATTCTGGAGGCTTGAGATGTAGCTGGCTACTCATTGTATCCTCCCAAGTGTGAAATTAGAAGAAATATACAGGAAATAGCATCTGGTAACACCTCCTTGTTTATCTACTCTCATGTAGGAATTCTAATATACTTATTATAGTATTTTGATGATTTTATTGTGATAGGAAGTGTTAGAAATACTGAAAGATTGTATTGTATTTCCTGAGTGAAAGAATATACATCAATGCCTTTATATAGGAGGCATATGTGTGCGGTACAAGTAACTTAACTGGGCCTAAAGCCCATAACATAATATACTCATAATATACATTAACAGCCCCCCTCAAACTCAAGGTGGATGTGAGACCAACTTGAGGTTGTCAATTAAATCACGAGTGAGTCTTGTAGGAAGTGACTTGGTGAAGATATCTGCAAGCTGATCTTTGGAGGAGACGGAGAAAAGCTTAAGAGCACCATGGACAAGATGATAACGGATAAAATGACAATCAATCTCGATGTGTTTAGTCCATTCATGAAAGACATCATTGTGAGCAATATGAATGGCACTTTGGTTGTCACAATAAAGGGGAGTAGCAGAGGAGGTGGACACACCCAAATCCTTAAGAAGCCATCTTAGCCAAAGGAGCTCAGATGTGGTATCAGCAAGGGCACGATATTCTGCTTCAGTACTGGAGCGGGCCACAAAAGTTTGTTTCTTACTTCTCCAAGAAATCAAAGAAGAACCAAGAAGGAAGCAGTAACCTGTAGTGGACCTGCGATCAGTAGGATCTCCTGCCCAATCGGCATCAGAGAATGCACGGAGTATAAGAGGAGATTGAGCCGAGTAGAAAAGGCCATGAAAAATGGTACCCTTCAGGCATCGAAGAATGCGCAGAACAGCAGCATAGTGAGTTGATCGTGGAGCAGACAAATACTGGCTCACCTGATGAACAGCATAGGAGATGTCTGGACGAGTAACTGTGAGATAAACTAAGCTGCCAACCAATCGTCTGTAAAGAGAAGGATTGGACAATGGTTTCCCCCCGGAGGGTGTCAGATGCGCATTAAGTTAGACTGGAGTGTCAACATTCTTACTGTCAGTGAGTTCGGCTTGAGACAGCAGATCAGAAGCATACTTGGCTTGAATAATATAAAGACCATCTGTGGAATGAGTAATTTCAAGACCCAGGAAATAGCTGAGATGTCCAAGATCTTTCATCTCAAACTGCTGACTGAGAAAATCCTTGAGTTCTTGAATGCCACTAAGGTCATTACCAGTTATGATCATATCCTCCACATATAGAAGAAGCAAAATAGTGCCTTTATCAGTACGACGAAGAAATAAGGCAGAATCGAAGTCACACTAATGAAGACAGACTGCTAAGAAAGGGTCAGAGCAGTGGCTCTGATACCATGTTAGAAATACTGAAAGATTGTATTGTATTTCCTGAGTGAAAAAATATACATCAGTGCCTTTATATAGGAGGCATATGTGTGCGGTACAAGTAACCTAACTGGGCCTAAAGCCCATAACATAATATACCCATAATATACATTAACAGGAAGCAACACATGTCGGCCCAACAAAAGCTTTGATATCTTTTGTTATATGTGTGGAAGTTCTTATTTCTTACATAAACATATTAAGTAATGGGATAACATAAAATAAAATCATCTACACACAAAGACACATGAGGTTTTAATGTGGATTGATCAATCATGACTACTGACGAGACATGATTCCACTAAATGATAAAAAATATTATAAATAACAAAAATAAATATAAATAGTAGGTCTCAAATGTTTTTTTTACTCTTTGTACATCCACCTTAAACCATACTTCATCGGGTGTCTCTTAATCTTCTTCACAACTCTATCCGACACATATAGTTCTCATAAGTTCATATCTCTCTCATAACTTTTTTCTCTTATGACTTAACATATTTATAAAAATATTCTTTTAGGTTTTTTTTTTCTTTTTTAAATAAGGAATCTAATTACAACCATATAGAAACTTATGAAATATTTTATATATTATTCTTTTTACAAAAAAAAATTAGGAATTTGAGACACCATTCAATAATTTTCACCTTGAATCAAAGTACATTAACTCGTGACAAATACCTGATAATTTGTTATACTTGAATGTTTTCAAATTAACAAAAATGGATATGAGAAAAATATTAAAATGGATTATATTAATAGTATTAAGATGCTAAAAAAATTATGCTTATTTTAAAATTATTAAAGACTAAAATATTTTTATTTTATGTTTTTATTTCAATTTCTAAAGAAATATTTTAGTAAAATAGAAATATAAAAAAATGATGATGATGATATGCCGCCGCCGCCAACAAAACCGTGGATTCACATTTCCTAATTTCTATTTCATGTTTCTCGTGGTTAAAGCATAATCATCTTATGTCCATTATATGCTTTTAAGTTTTAATTATCCCTAAAGCATGATTTCCCAAAGAAATATCTAAGTTTTGAAAAAGAAAAGAGGAGGATGGTAAGTGCCTAATCACTTTCAAGACATCTTACACTTATGAGTTTTTGGTCAAAATGACCCATTTATATATAATAAAAAAAAATTAGATTTAACAATTTTATGAAAGTTATGTTCAAGTTAACCTCTTTGGTGCCACATAGGAGTCATGTCATAAAAATATATATTTTTTTAAAATTTTAGTTAAAGTTTCAATTGACAACTGAGCCTTCATTTTTGAACTGAAGCTGTAGTTGTCAATTAAGCCTTCAGTTTTTTAATTAAAACTGTAGTTGTCAATTGAGGCTTCATTTATTATTATTTTTTTACTTTAAAATTTAATTAAAAACTATTAAATTATAATTTATTATTGAAATTAAAAATATATATTTTAATAATAAATTATTTATATTTAAGCTTAAGAATATAGTATTACTTCATCAAACATAAATTGATAAATAGAAGATATTATAAATGAATATTCTATTTATTAATAAATTAATAATATTAAAATAATAAATTTATATAACATTTAAATAAGATATAAAATTGTATAATTTATTAATTTAAGATATTTAATTTTTTATTTTTTAAGATATTAATTTATTTGTATTATGACAAATTTTTCCTTTTTCAAAATAATAGTATACTCCCAAACCGTAGTTTCCAACTGAGGCTTCAGTTAATATTTTTTTTTTTTAACTTTCAAATTTAATTAAAAATATTAAATTACAACTTATTATTAAAATTAAAAATATATACTTTAACAATAAATTATTTATATTTAAACTTAAAAATCTAGTATTACTTTAATAAACATAAATTGATAAATATAATACAATAAATGAATATTTTATTTATCAATAAATTAATAATCTTAAAATAATAAAATTATATGACATACAAATAAGATATAAAATTTTATAATATATTAATTTAAGATATTTAATTTGTTGTTTTTTAAGATATTAATTCATTTGCATTATGACAAATAAATATCTATCGAAATAATAGTGTACTCTTAAGTTTCCATATATAGATTTTTTTGACAAAATTAGTTAGAAAAAGTCTACTACAATATATAATTTTTAGTAGTTTTATAAAACTCACAAAAAATACCCACTAAACATTTATATACTAGGAAAAAAACATATATAATCTCATATGCCTCCACAAGGAGAGAACCTATGGATAAATTTGACATAATACAAATAAATTAATATCTTAAAAAAACAATAAATTAAATATCTTAAATTAATAAATTATACAATTTTATATCTTATTTATATGTTATATAAATTAATTATTTTAATATTATTTGTTAGATTAATTTTTGTAATTAATCTATAATTTGGGCCACACATGTAAATAATTAAAATGTGTGTGCTATCATTTAATTAAGCCTAAATATAGTGATCTAATTAATAATTGATTAATTGGCTTAAGGGTATAATTGTCATGAGATTATTGTGTAGATACCATTAGATAATTATTATTTCTATGAGGGGCAGAAATATAATTGTGATAAATTTAAAACTGCCCTAGCAGTTTATAAATAGGGTTATGGTCCCCATTCTACCACTACACATTCCAATTTCCGAAAATCCTCTCAGAGAGAAATTGACACAGAATCTAGTGGCCAGAATTGGAAGACCATATCAAGGGTTTTCTTCCTATAAGGTTTCTCCTTCAATGGATTCAGGTATGTTTCCGCTATTATTTTTCTACTCATTTTTAATCAGGAGTTTCCAGTATATATGAAATTAGGGTATTCATCTTGGTTGAGTTATAACAAGAAATATTCCAGTATATATGAAATTAGGGTATTCACCTTGGTTGAGTTATAACAAGAAATATTCCAGTATATATGAAATTAGGGTATTCACCTTGGTTGAGTTTTAACAAGTGGTATCAGAGCCAACTCCTTGATTAATTTTTGAGTTATTATTTTAATATATATATATATATATATATATATATATATATATATATATATATATATATATATATATATATATATGTCAATGGATTAAGATTTATGAAATATTGAGTTGATAATTTTTTTTTATTACTATTATTATTATTATTATTATTTAATAGCATTTTATGATATTAATATTTAAGTTATTGATCTAGCATTTTTAAATAGGCTAATTAAAGCGGAAAATCACCAAAGTGACATCTTTCGTGTAGATCAGTCTATTCGGGGTGTTAGATATTTGTGTGTATGTGATTCATGCGGGTATTGACTGGCCCAAAGGAAAGTTAATATTTGGTCAAATTGCATACATACCTGTGGTGATAAATATGTGATGATTATAAAGGTAACTTAATGTGAATAATAAATCAATCCAAAGATAGATTTATTATTTGACATAACTTATCATCAATGTTTGATCACTACAACAAGAGTACCACTTACAGTTAATATTACTGTCCAAAGACTTGATATTAATGTTGTGCTAGGTATCTTGAAATGTCATAATTTGCTTTTAAATTTAAAGATTATGTGTTTAATTGCTTATTTTATGTGAGCATGATGGTTTATTTGATTCATTTTATTTTGTTCTAGATTCAGCTTTTATATCAACTACTTCTATATCTGCCAACATCAATAATGTCCCTATGTTAAATGGGACTAATTTTAAGGACTGGAAAGAGAATATGATGATTCTCTTAGGCTGCATGGATATAGACTTAGCCTTGAGAATGCCCAAACCCGATGAACTCAATGAGCAAAGTACTCAAGAGGATGAGGTTTATTGGGGTAAGTGGGAACGTTCAAATAGGCTAAGTCTTATGATCATGAAGCGCGGAATTCCAGAAGCTTTCAGGGGTGCGGTAACCGATGAGGTTACTAATGCCAGTGACTTCCTTGCGGAAATTCAGAAACATTTTGCCAAAAACGATAAGGCTGAAACGAGCACGCTTTTAGCAAGCTTGATTTCAATGAAGTATAAAGGCAAGGGTAATGTTCGGGAGTACATCATGGAGATGTCTCATCTTGCTTCAAAACTTAAGGCTTTGAAACTTGAGTTATCTGATGATTTACTCGTGCATTTGGTTCTCATCTCTCTTCCTGCACAATTTAATCAATTCAAGGTCAGTTATAACTGTCAAAAGGATAAATGGACTCTTAATGAGCTCATTTCATTCTGTGTGCAAGAGGAAGAGAGATTGAAGCAAGACAAGACCGAAAGTGCTCATCTGGCTAGCACTTCCAAGGGTAAGGGCAAACGAAAGAATAAGGATAATAAGGTTGCTGCTTCTAATGGCCTAGAACAAAAGAAACAGAAAGTTGAGGTAACATGTTTCTTCTGTAATAAGCCTGGACATACTAAGAAGGAATGTACCAAGTATGCTGCTCGGCGTGTTAAGAAAGGTATATTTCTTACTTTGGTCTGTTCTGAAGTTAATTTAGCTTCAGTATCTAGAAACACATGGTGGTTAGATTCTGGTGCTACTACTCACATTTGTGTTTCTATGCAGGGTTGCCTGAGTTACCGAAAACCAAGTGATGCTGAAAGATGCATCTATGTCGGAGACGGTCAGTCGGTAGAAGTGGAGGCAATAGGGCACTTTAGATTATTATTGAAATCTGGTTATTTTTTGGATTTAATAGATACTTTCGTTGTACCGTCTTTCAGACGGAATTTAATTTCAGTTTCTGTTTTGGACAAATCAGGTTATTGTTGTTCATTTGGAAACAATAGATTTGCATTATCTATTAATTCAAATGTTGTAGGAACCGGTTTACTTAATGTTTATGATAATCTATATTTGTTGGAAACTGTTCCGTCCTATAATGAAACCTTGCATGTGGAATCACGAGGTACAAAACGTAAATTGAATAAAGATAATTCGGCCTCATTGTGGCACAAACGCCTAGGTCATATCTCTAAATCTAGAGTTGAGCGACTTGTGTCCGATGGGATTTTAGATTCACTTGACTTTTCAGATTTTGATATTTGTGTTGAGTGTATTAAAGGAAAACAGACCAAAACAAAGAAATTAGGTGCAAATAGAGCTACAGACGTCTTAGAATTAATTCATACAGATATCTGTGGACCATACCCTACGGCATCTTGGAATGGTCAACAGTACTTTATAACATTCATAGATGACTATTCAAGATATGGCTACCTATTTCTTATACATGAGAAATCACAATCATTGGACGTGTTCAAAACATTTAAAGCAGAAGTTGAGTTACAACTCAACAAAAGAATAAAGAGCGTCAGATCTGACCGTGGTGGTGAATACTATGGTAGATATGACGGATCAGGTGAACAATGTCCAGGACCATTTGCTAAATACCTAGAGGAATGTGGGATCGTCCCTCAATACACCATGCCAGGATCACCTAGCATGAATGGTGTAGCAGAAAGACGAAACCGAACCCTTAAGGACATGGTAAGGAGTATGATTAGTCATTCTACTTTACCCGAAAAACTCTGGGGTGAAGCACTCAAAATGGCAGCTTATATCCTAAATCGGGTGCCAACTAAAGCGGCTGCTAAAACGCCTTATGAGCTTTGGACGGGTCGAAAGCCCAGTTTAAAGCATTTTCATATTTGGGGATGTCCAGCTGAAGCGAGACCTTATAAGCCTCATGAAAAGAAATTGGACTCTAAAACAGTTAGCAACTACTTTATTGGCTATGCAGAGCGATCAAAGGGTTTTAAATTTTATGATCCTGCTATTAGGTCAATTTTTGAGACGGGAACTGCAACATTTTTTTAGGATGTTGAGTTTGGGGGGAGAAATCAGGCTAGGAATATTGTCTTTGAGGAGGAAGAGGGATCTACTATTGCTTTTGATAATGTACAGGTTTCACTACCTATCATTGATCAAGAAGTAAATTTGGATCCTCAACCAACAGACAATATTGTTCAACCCTTAATTGCAAATGAGGACATTGCTCCTGAAGAACAAACTCAACAACCTCAAGAAAATATGCCATTAAGGAGATCCACGAGAGAGAGGAGAAATGCAATTTTGGACGATTATATCGTATATCTCCAGGAACATGAGGTAGAAAGTGGAATTATGGAAGATGATCCAATCAACTTCCAGCAAGCCATGAAAAGTTCCAACTCTCAGAAATGGATTGAAGCCATGAATGAAGAGTACAAATCTATGCAAGACAATAAAGTTTGGGAACTTGTCCCATTACCAGTTGGTACGAAGCCCATTGGTTGTAAATGGATATTTAAAACCAAGCGGGATTCAAATGGTAATGTAGAAAGGTATAAAGCACGTCTTGTAGCTAAAGGCTTTACTCAAAAAGAAGGAATTGACTTCAAAGAGACCTTCTCTCCAGTTTCTACGAAGGACTCTTTCAGGATAATCATGGCACTAGTTGCACATTATGATCTTGAGTTACATCAAATGGATGTTAAAACAACGTTTCTCAATGGTGACATTGATGAAACAATTTATATGGTACAACCAGAAAATTTTGTGTCCGAAGACTCAAAGAATATGGTTTGTAAATTAACTAAATCCATTTATGGGCTCAAGCAAGCTTCTCGTCAGTGGTACTTCAAGTTTCATCAAATTATTGTCTCATATGGTTTTGAGGCAAATCTTATGGATGAATGTGTGTATCACAAATTCAGTGGGAGTAAGTATATTTTCCTGGTTTTATATGTCGATGACATATTGCTAGCCACAAATGATATTAGCATATTGCACGACACCAAGAGATTTTTATCAAAACATTTTGAGATGAAAGATCTTGGTGATGCCTCATTTGTCTTAGGAATCCAGATACACCGAGATCGTTCTAGGGGTATTTTAGGATTGTCACAAAGGACCTATATTGATAAAGTCCTCCAAAGGTATGGCATGCAAAATAGCAAACCAGGTGATACCCCTGTCGCTAAAGGAGACAAATTCAGTCTTAATCAATGCCCTAAAAATAGTTTAGAAAGTCAAGAAATGCATAAGATTCCTTACGCTTCGGCTGTGGGGAGTCTAATGTATGCTCAGGTATGTACACGTCCGGATATTGCGTACATTGTTGGCATGTTAGGCAGATATCTAAGTAACCCTGGAATGGATCATTGGAGAGCAGCCAAGAGGGTTATGAGATATTTACAGAGAACAAAAGAGTACATGCTTACATATAGGAGATTGGATCAGTTGGAGTTCATTGGGTATTCCGACTCCGACTTTGCTGGATGCCAAGATAGCAGAAGATCCACATCAGGCTATATTTATCTGTTGGCTGGTGGAGCAATTTCATGGAGGTCTGCCAAACAGACACTCGTAACATCATCCACCATGGAAGCAGAGTTTGTAGCATGTTATGAGGCATCCAATCAAGGAATATGGCTACGAAATTTTGTCACTGGGCTGCGTGTTCTGGATGGTATTGAAAGACCACTGAAGATATTTTGTGACAATAAATCAGCAGTTTTATATTCCAATAACAACAGGAGTTCTACAAAATCAAAATACATTGATATCAAGTTCCTAGTTGTAAAAGAAAAAGTATAAAGTGGACAGATATCCATAGAGCATATTGGAACAAAGTCCATGATAGCGGATCCGCTTACAAAGGGATTACCACCCAAGGTCTTTCATGAGCACACTGCTCATATGGGTGTTGTCTCATTTAAGGATATCCAAATTTAGTGGGAGTTTATATTATTCATTGTATATTGCTCTATGTTATGTTTAGACTTTATCTATAAATTTGGATTGTGTTCTGCAGAAATAAAGTATTCATTTTATTGCACTCTGTTAAATTATGCTAAAGATTTGATCTCAATAAAGTTAAGTAGGACCAGTTGGAAATAGGCATGAACAGATCACATTGCATGTAATTTCCATGCTATGCACTCATGATTGATCTATGTCATTTAGCTGTGTAGATATATGTGACCATTGATTGGTCTAGTAACAATTGATGTAACAAAGACCACCTTGATCCTATGTCAGTATAGTTAATGGACGAGATTGTTCGGATATACCCTAAGGACATGATAGCAAATTTTGAGCTCATAAGGTTAAGCACATTTATTTGATTACATATGCATGTGGCCCAGTGGGAGATTGTTAGATTAATTTTTGTAATTAATCTATAATTTGGGCCACACATGTAAATAATTAAAATGTGTGTGCTATCATTTAATTAAGCCTAAATATAGTGATCTAATTAATAATTGATTAATTGGCTTAAGGGTATAATTGTCATGAGATTATTGTGTAGATACCATTAGATAATTATTATTTCTATGAGGGGCAGAAATATAATTGTGATAAATTTAAAACTGCCCTAGCAGTTTATAAATAGGGTTATGGTCCCCATTCTACCACTACGCATTCCAATTTCCGAAAATCCTCTCAGAGAGAAATTGACACAGAATCTAGTGGCCAGAATTGGAAGACCATCTCAAGGGTTTTCTTCCTATAAGGTTTCTCCTTCAATGGATTCAGGTATGTTTCCGCTATTATTTTTCTACTCATTTTTAATCAGGAGTTTCCAATATATATGAAATTAGGGTATTCATCTTGGTTGAGTTATAACAAGAAATATTCCAGTATATATGAAATTAGGGTATTCACCTTGGTTGAGTTATAACAAGAAATATTCCAGTATATATGAAATTAGGGTATTCACCTTGGTTGAGTTTTAACATTATTAATTTATTAATAAATAAAATATTCATTTATAATATCTTCTATCTATCAATTTATATTTGTTAAAGTAATATTAGATTCTTAAGTTTAAATATAAATAATTTATTATTAAAATATATATTTTTTATTTCAATAATAAACGAAAATTTAATAGTTTTTAATTAAATTTTAAAGTTAAAAAAAAATTAACTGAAGCCTCAATTGTCAATTGAGGCTTTAGTTAAAAAATAAAGTCTCAGTTGCCAAATGAGGCTTCAGTTAAAAAATAAAGTCTCAATTGACAATTGTGACTTTAGTTCAAAAAATAAAGTCTTAGTTGACAACTGTAACTTCAGTTCAAAAATGAAATCTCGGTTGCCAATTGAGGCTTAAACTAAAATTTAAAAAAATATATATATATTTCTATGATATGGCTCTTACGCACCAAATAGGCCAATTTGAATATAAGTTTCATAAAGCAGTTACATCTAATATATTTTTGTATACATGGGCCATTTTGACCCAAAACTCAAAAGTCTGCTAGATATTTCATGATAGGCATGTCTACTCAGTACATGAAGTGGGTTACCAAAATTTGCTTTCGATTTGTTTGTTTTCCTAATTTGTTCTGATTAGGCTTGATGAATTGTACTTAGCCTTTGATAGAGATAACCCAACAAACAACCCAAGAAAGGGAGAATAAGTCCCAGATTGCTGCCCCACGGGACCAAAATGTGTCCAATTTATGAAACGTGAGTATGGGGGGGACTACCGCCCTTTACTTTTATTAGCTGTTGGTTGCTGGCCTATGGCTATGATTCATGTTAAATTGAATAGGTGGGAAAGGCCGAAAGGGCACTTACTTCTGCAATTACTGTTGTATTCTTCAAAAGTAGGATTAGTTAACTGGCACACTAGTCCAGCAAAGCTGCATTAAGGTTCCAGCGCTGCCGCTGGGTAGCTTTCAAGTTTCAGCAACACTAAGATAATGCATAGTATGATGCCAGTGGGCGAGTATTAAATAATGTCTGGATCTTTGGTTCTTTTTCTCACTTGGGATGGTGCGTTTGGTCACTTTTATCAGTGGCATCATTTAGATGGGGAAAGCGCAGAAGCGAGCAGTGGTTAAGAATTGGGTGAGTCCAAGGACGATTAGTGGTCCAGCCTTCCAAACTACTGCAAAAATCTGCCTAGAACTAACTCACTTCCCCACTAGGATTTCATGGCCTTTTTCCATTGTGTCCACCCTAGAACTAACTCACTCCCTAAGTCAAAATTGATCTGAAAATCAACCCAGGCTTTTCTTGGACATTTTTTACATGTCTCTTTCACTCTTACTCTCCCCCCTTTTTCTCATGGCTCCAGTCCATAACGAAAGAGGCATCTGAAAAGGGTTGAGAGAAACCCGTGATGGTAAGTCAGAATGGTCAGGAGCTTTGGTCAAGTAGTTAATAATTTGTCTGATAAGTCATAACACCTGTTATCCATTGGGTGTTGAAAATTTTGATCTAGAAGTTTAAATGTGGAAGCAGCCCCAGTAGCAAAAATTAATTCAAATTTGTGTTACGTATGATTGGTGCCATTGGTTCTATTTGCATTAGTCAAAATGTCGGGACCATTCTTTGGCCCACCCAACTCTTTGCCCTCCCTTCGATGGATCCGCCTCTTTAAATTTAAACCAAGAGCATCTTTACTTCACGTACTTTATACTTTCAAACTTAGAATTCAAAAGAATATGATTATAATCTTCCTTTTTTTCTCTTCACATGCCATTTGACATTTTTTGACCATTAAATAAAATCAAAAGATTTTGAAAGCCAATAAAAAAATGTAAGTTTGAAAAAACAATAGAAGAAATAATAAGGCCAAAAGAAAAAGAAAAGATAAAAACATGGCATTTTAACGTGACAACAAAGCATGAAGTTTTGTGTCAAAATAACCCATGTATACAAAAAAATATTAGATCTATCCATTTTATGAAACTTATGTTCAAACTAGTCTCTTTGGTGTCACGTAGGAGTCATGCCATATAAATATATTTTTTTTTCTTCAAAATTTTAGTTAAAGCCTCAATTGACAACTGAGCTTTCATTTTTGAACTGAAGTCGCAGTTGCCAACTGAGGCTTCAGTTTTTTAACTAAAGCATCAATTGTCAACTGAGACTTTAGTTAATTTTTTTTTAACTTTAAATTTAATTAAAAACTATTAAATTATAGTTTATTATTGAAATAAAAAATATATATTTTAATAATAAATTATTTATAGTTAAACTTAAGAATCTAGTATTACTTCAACAAATATAAATTGATAACTAGAAGATATTATAAATTAATATTTTATTTATTAATAAATTAATAATATTAAAATACTAAATTTATATAGCATATAAATAAGATATAAAATTGTATAATTTATTCATTTAAGATATTTAATTTATTGTTTTTTTTTTAAGATTTGTATTATGTTAAATTTATCCATAGGTTATATATATATATATTCCAACATATAAATGTTTAGTGTGTATTTTTTGTGACTTTGATAAAACTATTAAAAATTATATTTTGTAGTAGACTTTTTCTAACTAATTTCATTAACCAATTTGTCAAAAAAATCAATATATAGAAACTTAAGAGTATACCATTATTTCAATAAAGATAAATTTGTCATAATACAAATAAATTAATATCTTAAAAAACAACAAATTAAATATCTTAAATTAACATATTATAAAATTTTATATCTTATTTGTATGTCATATAATTTTATTATTTTAAGATTATTAATTTATTGATAAATAAAATATTCATTTATTGTATTATATTTATCAATTTATGTTTATTGAAGTAATACTAAATTTTTAAGTTTAAATATAAATAATTTATTATTAAAAAATATATTTTTAATTTCAATAATAAGTTGTAATTTAATAGTTTTTAATTAAATTTGAAAGTAAAAAAAAAAAAATATTAACTGAAGCCTTAGTTGACAACTACGGCTTAAGAGTATACTATTATTTCGATAAAGATAAATTTATCATAATACAAATAAATTAATATCTTAAAAAATACTAAATTAAATATCTTAAATTAATAAATTATACAATTTTATATCTTATTTATATATTATATAAATTTATTATTTTAAAATTATTAATTTATTAATAAATAGAATATCCATTTATAATATCTTCTATTTATCAATTTATGTTTGTTGCAGTAATACTAGATTCTTAAGCTTAAATATGAATAATTTATTACTAAAGCATATATTTTAAATTTCAATAATAAATTATAATTTAATAGTTTTTAATTAAATTTTAAAGTAAAAAAAAATTAACTAAAGCCTCTATTAGTTATTAAGGCTTTAGTTCAAAAATAAAGCCTCAATTATCAATTGAGGCTTCAATTAAAAAATGAAGTTTCAATTGACAATTGCGACTTTAATTCAAAAATTGAAGTCTCACTTGATAACTTTAATTTTAATTCAAAAATGAAATCTCAATTCCCAATGGAGGCTTTCATTGAAATTTTGAAAAAATATATATTTCTATGACATACTCCCATGTGATACCAAGGAGACTACTTTGAACGTTAGTTTGATAAAGTGGTTTGATATAATTAATACATGAGTCATTTTGACCCAAAACTCTACACTTCTACCTCCTTTATGGGCCTACTCTCATATATTAGATCGTGTGCTCCGCAGAAACTAATTACGGATATATTTTGGTATTTAGGTTTTATAGATATATAAAAAAAAAATTATTAAATAACTTTTTTTATAAAAATATTAGAAAAAAACTCAAAAATAATATATATATATATATATATATATATATATATAAAAGACATCTTATGAAACTAAGACTAATATAGTTTTACTGACAATCGATCTCATATCAATTTCAAAGTTTTAAATGAAATGGTAGCTTTTTATCAATAATATCATCGAAATGTCGTTGAATTATGAAAATATCGATGATAAATGAAGAAGAAAAGGAAAATGTATATTTTCATGACTTAGTATGCGTTTTAATATATTAAGAGTTCTCTAACCCTAATCTTTGTGGAAGAGTATGCTTCAAAGATACTTAAAAATATAATAACAATATACTTAGAAAAAATTGAATATAAAAATTAATATGTCTAGAAAATATATATATATATATATATATATAGTTTGAATGCTTAGAAAATAATTTATATCTCTAGGTTTTTTTATTCTTTTTGAGGAGTAGAAGGTAAATTGCAAAAGAAAAACTTCATTCAAATCAATGAATTGCCTGATTATGGATTCAGTCTCATGGATATAATAATATAAGAACAAAAAGAAGTTCCAAGATCCAAAAGCAATCCATTTTTCTACCCATGTATATCTTGCAGCTCCTTCTTTCATCAACGTCCAAGATGGTGTCCATGGACTTTTTCTGCAACCCCATGTCCCTGGTTTTCGCAATTTCTGCTCTAACCCTTGTTTTTCTCATGAAAATCTTAGTGGGAAAATCAACAGAAAAGAAGAGGAGGTATCACCCTATTGGCGGTACAGTCTTCAACCAGCTCTTCAACTTCAACAGGTTGCACCACTACATGACTGATCTTGCTGGGAAGCACAGGACTTACAGGCTGCTCAGCCCCTTTAGGAATGAGATTTACACTGCTGACCCAGCTAATGTCGAGTATATACTCAAGACAAACTTCGAGAATTATGGCAAGGTAAAGGCTCTCAATCAAAACCCATTTCTTATTATTACTTGTTTCTTGAAGAAATTTGCAGGAATATCAGGGTTTTGGCTGTTTGGGTTTTAATGGACTGAAGAAATAAGAAATAAAGAACCAAGTTGATTGTCAAGAGGGGTCTTTCTTTGGTTTTTTTTTTTTTTTTTTTTTGTGTGTGTGTGTGTGTGCGCGCCTATTTATAGATAGACAGGGGAAACAAATATGGAAAGTGATTTTGATCAAACTTTGGAAATTATCGGGAAAAGGAAAAGAAGGAGGGAATTTCAAGTTATCTTCCACCCATCCAGCATAGGATAAAACCGGGGAAACAATAATCAATTCATGCCAAAGCTCAATTCGTACATCAAGTGTCAACTAATTTTTGGATTTTTCTATTTCATCTTGATTTGCCTTGGGAAAAAATGGAATTGTTGTGAAAGTGCCCATGATTTTCCAGCCATTGGGGATCTTCCACTATGATTAATTTCAGGGTTTATCCTTTGAACCCCAAATTTGGAGGTTTTGTTTGTTAATTTATTTATTTTTGAATCGGGAATGGAGTTCAAAACCTGAGGTTGGAGCTCAAAATTTTGGTTCTTTGAAAACTTTGTGCAGGGGTCCTATAACTATAACATTCTGAGGGATCTACTTGGTGATGGAATTTTCACAGTTGATGATGAGAAATGGCGGCAACAGAGAAAGGTATCGAGCTATGAATTCTCTACAAAGGTATTGAGGGACTTCAGCAGTGTAGTTTTCCGAAAAAATGGGGCAAAACTTGCTATAGTAGTGTCTGAAGCTGCAAGCTCCAACCAGACAATGGATATTCAAGTAAGGTTATTTACATGATGCCGAATTCACATAAAGAACAATCCTCTTGTCTCTTGATTAATACAAAGTTTCTATGCAGGATCTTTTTATGAAAGCAACCTTAGATTCGATATTCAAAGTTGCATTTGGGGTAGAGCTAGACAGCATGTGTGGATCAAATGAAGAAGGCACCAAGTTTGGCCGCGCATTTGATGATGCGAGTGCCATGACCCTTTATCGGTATGTTGATATCTTCTGGACAATCAAGAAAAGTCTGAATATCGGTTCAGAAGCCACGTTAAAGAGGAGTGTCAAAGTGGTTGATGACTTTGTGTACAAGCTAATCCACAGCAAGACTGAACTAATGAAGAATTCACAAAATGATTCTTCAGTGAGTGAATCACCTAGTAATTGTATTTTTCATCAAAATATGGAGCGTAATTAATCTCACTTTTTCATTATGTGTTATGGCAGATGAAGAAAGAAGATATTTTATCAAGGTTTCTGCAATTGAAGGACATAGAGATTGATCCAAAATACTTACGGGATATAATCCTCAATTTTATAATTGCTGGAAAAGACACGACAGCAGCTGCTCTTTCCTGGTTCATTTACATGCTTTGCAAGCATCCCACCATTCAGGAAAAGGTGGCACAAGAAGTGAGGGAAGCGATCAACCTGAAAGAGGCCACAAACTATGCCGAGTTTGCAGCCAGTGTTACTGAAGAAGCTCTGGAGAAGATGCAGTATCTTCATGCTGCTATAACTGAGACTCTACGACTCTATCCTGCAGTTCCTGTGGTAATGAGCATTGTGATATTGTAGTCATTCACACATACATATACATAGATTTGAAGCTTTCCTGGTTTTGAATTAACTCCCAACAATAATTGGTTTTTCATCAAGAAAGGCATAGGACAACTATATCAAACTATTTGATATATATCTGGGAAATGATTCTAAAGCATTGATACGTTGCTCTTCTCCTTTTTTGACATCTTCTGCATTATATTTTGTGCCAAACAGTTCTGAAATCTCAAATTTTCTAACTCTGGGTTTGCAGGATGCAAAGATTTGCTTTTCAGATGACACGCTGCCAGATGGATTCAGTGTGAAGAAAGGAGATATGGTGTCTTACCAACCATATGCAATGGGCAGGATGAGATTCGTATGGGGCGATGATGCAGAGGAATTCCGACCAGAGAGATGGCTTAATGAGAAGGGCCTTTTTTGCCCAGAAAGCCCTTTCAAATTCACTGCATTTCAGGTTAGATTTTACATTCCATTATTTCATGCTTCAAACTCACCTTCACCCCATATAAGTTTATGCTTCTGTTCAACATTTCTCCATGGAAAATGTATCAAGGAGAAGACCTTTTTCAAGTTTAGCAACTCCTATCCATGTCCAAAAAGGGATATGAGAGATATTACTAAGTTCATGCTCATGAAGAAAGCTAAAATCAGTTTCTGTTGGTTAACAGGCAGGCCCGAGAATTTGTTTGGGAAAGGAGTTTGCTTATAGGCAGATGAAGATCCTCTCAGCCATTCTGTCCGGTTGTTTTGTTTTTAAGCTGAGCGACGATAAGAAAGCTGTGAATTACAGGACAATGATCAACCTTCATATTGATGGAGGCCTCCATGTTCGTGCTTTCCACAGGCCAGACACAAAGATTCTGGAGGCTTGAGATGTAGCTGGCTACTCATTGTATCCTCCCAAGTGTGAAATTAGAAGAAATATACAGGAAATAGCATCTGGTAACACCAACGCTAGTTCTGATTCTAAGTATGCACACTCCTTTCCAGCCAAGCATTTGGGTGGAGCAAATTGGCAACAACCTCTGCCTCTACATTTCAATCTCCACAAGCATAAATTCATTGGGGGATGGAGAATTTTCACTCATGCGTGTTAGGATTATAAAATAATAAGCTGTTAACTGTTAGTTTGCTAAGCTGTTAGTTTGTTAGCTGTTAAGAGGATGTTAGATTGCTATAACAGATTGTTAGTGTTGTACACATGTAAGCAAGTTAGTTAGTGAGAAGAAACTATTGTAATATAAATATTGAGGTTTGCTCTGTAAACCAAAAAACAGAGGATTTCTTCCGGATTGAATCTGAGCCCTTTCTTTCCCTCTTTCTCACCTCTTTATCTCTCTATTATCTTAGTTCTAACATGATATCAGAGCTCTCAACTTCAGCAATGGAGAAATCTCAACAAACCCTAGCTTCTTCTTCCTCTAGTCATTTTGTCCCTATTTCATTCAATCATTCTACCTCAGTTAAGCTGGAAAATCATAATTTTTTGATATGGAGAAAACAGATTTTCTCAGCAATTCGTGGTCACAATCTTCAGCACTGTCACTGGAGTTCATGATCCACCGTTAAAATTTTGAAGTTCAGAAGATCGATCTCGAGGAATAGTGAATCAAAATTTTCTTGATTGGGAACAACAAGATCAACTCTTAGTTTCTTGGCTTCTTTCATCAATGTCTGAAGGAGTTCTTTCCAGGTGCATAAATTGTGAATCTGCTTTTCAAATTTGGAAGACATTGGAGGTATATTTTGCTTCTCAAACACGTGTTAAAATCTCACAATGTAAAATCTTGCTTCAGAGCACCAAAAAGGAATCTCTGAGTATGAACGAATATTTGCTTAAAATTCGTGGTTTTGTTGATCTACTTGCTCTTGTTGGTGTGAATCTCTCTGTGAAAGATCACATTGATGCTATTACAGATGGATTGCCTAGTGAATATGACACATTCTTTCTCACAATTAATTCTCGAATTGAGGATTATTCAGTAGAGGAAATTGAATCTCTTTTATTAGCACAAGAAGCTAGGATTGAGAAACACAGCAAGAGGCTACTGAAACTGCTTCTGGTAATATTACACAAGGTCCAGGTAACTTTGGAAGAGGCAATTTTTCTCAAGGTAGAGGTTTCACTAGTAACAATCAGTTTAGCCCTAATTTTGGCAGAGGTAATTTTTCTCCTAGAGGAAGGGATGGTTTTCAAGGTAGAGGTGGTTTTAACAATGGTGGTTGG
The DNA here is from genome assembly GCF_004353265.1 of Vitis riparia. Lineage (NCBI taxonomy): Eukaryota > Viridiplantae > Streptophyta > Magnoliopsida > Vitales > Vitaceae > Vitis > Vitis riparia. The sequence continues at coordinate 4,858,209 of NC_048445.1, forward strand.
AGATCTTGGAACACTTGGAATAATAATGCTACTGCTAATGCTGAAAAACCGGTATGCCAAGTGTGCATGAAGATTGGTCATTCTGCAGACAGGTGTTACTATAGATACGATCCTAGTTTTCAAGGTCCTCATACCCCTGGTTTCACTCCTAGTTTTCAAAAGTCACCTCAAACACAAAGTCAGGGTGGCAACAAGCCTAACATGCAAGTCCTGATGGCTACACCGGAAAACATTTGTGATACTAATTGGTATCCAGACTCAGGTGCCTCAAACCATGTGACTACAAATGCCAATAATCTGGTTGAACACACACCATACTATGGCAATAAGCAAGTTCGTGTTAGCAATGGTATGAGAATCTCTATTAAACATATTGGTCTTTCATAGTTTTCCTCTCCTTTCACTTTTCAGCTTTTGTCTTTAAATCATCTTCTTCATGTTCCTAAAATCACAAAGAACTTGTTGAGTGTATCTAAATTTGCTAAAGACAATAATGTATTCTTTGAAATCCATCCTATTTTTGTCTTGTCAAAGATTAGGTTTCCAAAATTGTGGTTCTGGAGGGCAAACTTAAAGGTGGCTTGTATGCATTTGATTCATCACAAATTCAGTTTCAAAAATCTGCTCCACCTCAAGTTTCTCTTTCACAAAGTGTCACTTCCCATCAATATGGTCCTAGTGCAAACTGTCAAGTGTTTGTACATGTTTCAGACCTCCAATCTCAGAATGGTAGCTCTACAGTTGGTCTTTGGCATGAGAGACTTGGTCATCCATCTTTCAAGATTGTACAAACTGTTATGAGTCTTTGTAAACTTTCCAAATTCAATAAAATTCTACCTGATTCTGTGTGTAAAGCTTGTTGTCTTGGCAAAATACATATGCTCCCATTTCCTACTTCTATATCTGAATATCAAGAACCTCTATAACTAGTGTACTTAGACTTATGGGGACCATCACCTGTTCAATCATCCAATGGCTATAAGTACTATATATGTTTTGTGGATGCCTTTTCTAGGTATAATTGGATCTACCTCTTAAGAAACAAATTTGATTTGTTTCAAACCTTTCAGAATTTCAAGGCTCAAGCTAAATTACAATTAGGGTTCAAAATTAAATGCCTACAATCTGATTAAAAGGGTGAATTTCGTGCTTTTACTGATTACCTTACTATAAATGGCATTATTCATAGGATTTCTTGTCCTCACACTCACCAACAAAACGGTGTAGCTGAAAGGAAGCATGGACATATTGTTGAGAATGGTCTTACCTTACTTGCTAGAGCCTCAATGCCTTTCAAATATTGGGATGAATCATTTAGAACAACTGTATTCTTGCATAATAGGCTGCCCTCTCCAGTTTCACATGGTAAGTTTCCCTTACAGCTTCTTTTTAATCATGTTCCTGATTACAAGGCTCTTAGAATCTTTGGTTGTGCTTGCTATCCCAACACTAGACCATATAATAGCCATAAACTTGCCTTTCGGTCTGTACAATGTACATTTCTAGGTTATAGCCTCACTCATAAAGGCTACAAGTGTTTAGACCCCTCCGATAAAATTTTCATATCTAGATATGTCATTTTTTATGAACATTTATTTCCATTTTCAGAATCTCTTTCCTCTCAACCTCAACATTCTTCTATTTCTCAACCTCTCTCCTTTAGTCAATTACCACCAATTCTTTCTTCTAAACAACATGTCTCTTCTATTTCTACAGCCTCATTACCCTCTCCCATTGCTCTCACTCCTCCTGTCAACACAACCACTCATTTGGAAAATTGTCAAGACTCTAATGCTCCCATTGTATCATCATCTATCCCAAATACTACTGGAAATATACACTCTATGATCACCAGATCTAAGAAGGGCATATTTAAACCAAAAGTATACAGTGTTACCAAAGAACCTCAATCTGTTGATGAAGCCTTGCAAAATGAGAACTGGAAAATAGCTATGATAGATGAATATTCTGCTCTCTTGAGAAACAATACATGGTTTTTGGTTGACCTTCCAGCTGGTAGAAAAGTAATAGGATGCAAGTGGATTTTCAGAGTTAAAGAAAATCCAGATGGTTCTATTAACAAATATAAAGCTAGACTCGTTGCAAAGGGGTTTCACCAAACAGCTGGATTTGATTATACAGAAACATTTAGCCCTGTTGTGAAGCCTACTACAATCAGGGTGGTTCTCACTATAGCATTATCAAGGAATTGGAAAATTCAACAACTTGATATCAACAATGCCTTTTTGAATGGAGATCTACAAGAAGAAGTTTATATGGAACAACCTAAAGGCTTTATTGAAAAGTCCACTTCTTATTTAGTATGCAAGCTCCACAAATCTCTATATGGACTCAAATAGGCATCACGTGCCTGGTTTGAGAAACTCTACGAAGCACTTGTAGATCTTGGTTTTACATCTGCTAAATCTGATCGGTCTTTATTCATAAGGTTCACTATGGATCACACTACCTTTCTCCTAGTATATGTTGATGATATATTGGTTACTGGCAGTAATCCTTGTGTAATTCAACAATTAATCTCACAATTAAACAAGAGTTTTTCTCTTAAAGATCTTGGTGAGATAGACTATTTCTTGGGCATACAAGTGAAACATACCACTGAAGGTCTACACTTGTCTCAAACTAAGTATGTGCATGATCTCTTATGCAAAGCCAAAATGAACAATGCAAATGGCATGAAGACTCCCATGATCAGTGGTCAACAACTTACAGCGTCTGGAAGTGATACTATGAAAGACATTCAACTCTATAGGAGTGTTGTAGGTGCACTTCAATATGTCACTATCACCAAGCCAGAAATTTCCTTTTGTGTCAATCGAGTTTGTCAATATTTGAAGGATCCACAAGAAGAACATTGGCAAGTAGTAAAAATGATACTTAGATACTTGAAAAACACTATTCAATATGGACTTCAATATGTCACTATCACCAGGCCAGAAATTTCCTTTTGTGTCAATCAAGTTTGTTAATATTTGAAGGATCCACAAGAAAAACATTGGCAAGTAGTAAAAATGATACTTAGATGCTTGAAAAACACTATTCAATATGGACTTCATTTGACCCGTTCAAATACTTTAAATTTGGTGGGATTTTGTGATGCTGATTGGGCATCAAGTCCAGATGATAGAAGATCAACATCCGGTTATTGTGTCTATCTTGAAAACAATCTAGTTTCTTGGTGCTTAAAGAAACAACATATTGTCTCTAGATCATCTACAGAAGTAGAATACAGAAGCTTAGTTGGAATAACTGTTGAGATCACATGGTTAACTGCCCTACTAAGTGAATTGAGGATCACATTACCAAGAACTCCAGCAGTATGTTGTGACAATCTGAGCACAATATTGTTACCTGCAAATCCAATTTTACATGCTAGAACCAAACATATTGAGCTTGATTTGTATTTTGTGCGTGAGAAAGTTATTCAAAAGCTTATTGATGTGAGACATGTTCCTTCAAGTGACCAAACAGCAGATATTTTTACCAAAGCTATACCCAGCTCCAAATTTTCTCTACTTAGAAGCAAACTCAGAGTTCTTGATTTAAGTACTCTAAGTTTGAGGGGGAATGTTAGGATTATAAAATAATTTGTTAACTATTAGTTTGTTAGCTGTTAAGAGGATGTTAGATTGCTATAACAGATTGTTAGTGTTGTACACGTGTAAGCAAGTTAGTTAGTGAGAAGAAACTATTGTAATATAAATATTGAGGTTTGCTCTGTAAACCAAAAAACAGAGGATTTCTTCCAGATTGAATCTGAGCCCTTTCTTTCCCTCTTTCTCACTTCTTTATCTCTTTATTATCTTAGTTCTAACAATGCGAAACTATGGAAAATTCAAACTTTCTTTGCCTAGAAAAAGCATAAAAGTTGAGGTTGTTGCATCCCTCCCTCCCTCTCTCTCTCTCTCTCTCTCTCTCTCTCTCTCTCTCTCTCTCTCTCTCTCTCTCTCTCTATATATATATATATATATATATATATATATATATATATATATATATATATATATATATATATATATATATATATGCACGACTTGAGTTTTTGAATCAATTATTAAGCTTAATATGATATTAAAAGCACCGGATTCTCTATATATCTCTCTCTCTCTAAACTTAACCCATGATAGTAAGCTTGACGGATATTACCCCCCAAATATGTATATGGGCAACTTAAATTTTTGAATCAATTATTAGCTTAATATGATATTAGAAGCAATGGACTAATTACTAGCTTAATATGAGAAGCTCCATTTTGCGAAGATTTTTATATTTGTGTTCATTATTTTTGGTATCAATTTTCAAGTAGTTTTAAAACTCTTAGAAACTGTTCTCCCTATTTCTCATTTATTGAATTGGGTCGGTTCTCATTTATTGGATCGGGTCGGGCAATCCACTTAGATGCCCAAACCTAACTCCAACAATATATATAGAACAATCATAACCCAAACCAGTCTAGTTCAAATTTATATTTTAAAAGTCAAAGTTATTATAAAAATTCTTAAATTATTTTGTTTAAACCAATTTAATTCGTCGATTCAATCGATTTTTGACACAACCTAAAACCCACAATCCTTTTCACATGTCCAACAGCTTTATTTCTGAAAATGGTGTGTTTTTTCTTTCATAAATCATTTTATTTCCATTATGAAACAAGCCTGTACTGTAAGACATCCGACCTACAATTAAGATTTGTAGTCCCTGGGTAAATGCTTCTTTCCAAGCCCTAGGCCCTTCCAATTCATGTTCACTATACTTCAGGCTTAATGGGACAAATACTCATATAAAGAAACTTCTGAAAGAAAATGCATGCCATGGTTTAAAAACTGCATTCCCATTCCAAAATACTAATAAAATGCAAACAATTGTCACAAAGAATCAAGCCAATTTGCTCATTCATCATAAAACTTTCAAGTAAATAAGGCTTGCTGCTTCTACTTTTACAGCTATTACAACCCTAAACCATTCCAGAAAACTGGAGTTAAGGCCCACTGTTCCCTACAGTAAAGGAGAATTGCTATTTTCCTTTCTCTCTTTCATTGATTATAGGCAGAAACAGCTCCAGCCCTCAGTGGGTCGAACAAGAACTAGGCTGTTGTCGATTATATCGGTGTAGTGGTCACAGGAGGAGGAAGATGGATCCCTGGCCTTGAAACCCATCCTTTTCGTTTCCTGTAGGCATCGACAGCTTGCAACCGAAGCCTTTCTTGTGAAGCATCTTGGACAGTCTTCAAAGCCTTAAAAGCCTTCAAGAGACAGAACAGCCAACCAGTTTAAACAGCCAAGAAAATAGTAAATGGGTTTTGAAACATCAGAAAATTTAAGATGCTACCTTAGGGACTGCAACCAGCTTTGGTGGAGCTTCAACTACTTCTCCAAATTTGATCTTCTCGTGTCTCGGAAAGTCCAAATTCTCCTCTGTCTTGGCTTTTTTGTGTTTCTTTTTTCTTGATTCCAAATATCTTTGAAAAAAACAAACATAAAACTTTAGACAGGCAGCAGATTTGAATTAAGCTAAGAGGGCAAGCTCTGGATATTTGCATTCAGGTAAATTAGAATTACAAATGGCAGCATTTTGATAAGAAAACAGAATGTGAAATACAGTATAATTATCGCTGACTGCAAAAATATAACCTAAAAATTTTAAAATCAGCTCAGCATATGAACATGATTACAATTTTTTTTTAATCAATGAGAAAAATCAATCCTATGGATTAAAACAAGAGCAAGAATTAATTAGATCCAAAAGGCTAAGGTCGTATATGTTATATATCCACAAAGTAAAGCACAGAATTTAATTTTTGGAAAATATCACACACATCCATCTTTGTTCCCTACCCATCTGAAATTAAATTTGCAAGTATGCAAATCATTACCGAGAATACTCCAGCAACATAAAATAAAAATGTTACAGAATAATCAGGTATCATATCCTGAAATGAAAATAGTAAATGCTTACTTTTTCTTACGCTCCCGTCTCTTTGAACCAAGACCAGCTACTTTCTCCAATTCTGCTTCAAACCGAAGATCCTTTACCTGCTTCCTCTTTCTTTTTCTCTTTCCTTTTTCATGTGTGCTACTAGGCACAGTTCCATCATTATCTTCCATATCTTGGGATGTCATGAAATGTTCACCATCACCTGCTGCATCAATCTCAGTGGTTTTATAGTTAAGCTCATCCTTCAGATGAAGTTTCTGCAAAACAATCACACATGTAATCAACTCAAAAGTTCAGCATCCATACAGAAACTTGCTGAGATGAAGCTTAGGTTCACAGAAAATACAAACTAAGATGATGAAAAATAGACAAGGAAATAATTTATCGTTCATAAATTGGTAAAATAAGTCACACCTTAAGTCCATATTACCAAGAAAAGAAGCCATAGGAGTCAAATAAATTTAGCACACTAATATCATTTGTTCCCAATAAAGAATCAAGCAAATGAAATAGTATGTATAGATATTAACTTGTCTGTCTGCTTATCAGAAGACCACTCATGAGCTATGTCATATAAACAAGTCAAATTAAAAAAGCTATAAAGGCTTCTAATCAAATAACCAAACCAAAGGTAGTTCTCCTATATTCAGTTGTCAAATAGATGGTTACAAATTATCAAAAAAATTTATTGGGAACCAGCAGGGCTTGTAAGCATTCAGGTAAAAATATGCATGGTTTACAACACCCCTCTTTTTTTCTTTTTTTTCTTTTCAGATGCTTGAGGGTCATAGAGACAGCAGCCAGCTAGTTTGTTCCAAGCTGATATGATTCAACCATACCTCAAGAAATTATAGCACTTCAAAGTCAAAGATACCTCAATACAACTACAGATTCTATATACAGTACAAGAATTTGGGAGCAAAACACAGCTCAGCTGGTTGAATTGACATTGCAAATACAAAGTGCAGAGTCAAGGGCAGCTTTTTAAACGGTAGAAATTGAATGAAAAACCACATTTTACCAGATTAATCTGGTCATTCATTTTATAAGATAAGTGATCCCATCAAAATCCAGGGAGATGTTCATGAAAAGCCAAATCACTAGGTTAAACCACTCAGCCTCTGTTAGTTGCCCAAAAATCACTGGAAAGGAAAATTCGAAAGCTTAAAATTCTTACTGTTTAGTACCTAAACAGCACACACTTAACCTAACAAGCCAAAATAATCTAATAAGCCCTTGTGAAGTTGAATTTTCTTTTTGTTTCTTTAGGGGGAAAGTAAAATAAGAATTCCAATCCTCAGTTTCTTTTCCCTGCAACACCAAGATATAATTTGATAAGAAAATTCTAAAATAAATTTTTAAAACCTATCAAACGTAAAGACAACTCCATACAATTTCTTAACATAACAGGTAAACCAAGCCATAAGCCAGAGAGAAAAAAAAAAACCCATAGAAAAATTGTAGTCTGTGTATTTCCAAATGCCAAAAATCCAACTTCAAAAAAAGGGAACAAGAGAAGAAAACGAATAACCCTCACTTTTTCCTCAGCATCTCCTCTCTTTCCCTTCTTTCCCTTATCGATCGAAGCCTTAGCAGACCCTAAAAGCATACAAAAAGAAGGCGTATGAAGTAAGAAATATTTTCAAAGAAAATAAATCAAGTACCTTAATTCTTGTTTTTAAGTAATCACCAAAACCAAACCTTTGTTTGGCTGTCGAGAGAATTTCAGGCAAATAAATAAATAAAGAAAAGGCCACTAAAAAAGCCAAATACAAATTGGTTCAATTCCCCCCTCCATTCTTTTTCTGGGAAACTGAAACAAACCAAAGCATGAAACTCAAAATCATTATGTAATTTGAATTTCCTTAGGTTTCTCGGGAAGCAAACAGACCTTGAGGAGGTTGTGGAGTGGACGGGGAAGTGAAAGCCATGAGCTTGCGAAGTTTGGAGGGTAAAGCGTCGAGTTTGGAGAGATCAGGTGGGGGTGGGAGTCTCTCGTGTCCTCCATGCGCAGCTCTGTAGTTCTTCTCTCGTCTTCTCCTTCCTTTTCCTCCCATCTCTCTCTCTCTGCAATGCTAAACCCTAGCTTCCTTTTCAACTCCTTTAACCAATTTTTTTATAATATTTGATATGCAAATAACTAGGATTTCATAACCCAAGTTTATTATTTTCAAGTTAAATACAATGGTCCCAAAAATAATTTGGATTTTGAGCACTCCGGGTTGAGGTGTGATTTCATACCCAAATTGCCCTCCCCAAAGGAGACCCACATAACTCATGTTGTGTTTCCCTTGATCGGCTTCTTCTCAGATTTGAGTGCTTATTACATGGAATATTTTGAAGACCAGTGGTTGCTTACATGGAGACCGTGGTGGCTGCTGACAAAGAAAACAAAATGTCAATTTTGGAATAACTTTTTGAAACAGTATTTAGTGCATAAAGCCCATATTCCACTTTCTATGGGTTTCATTCCCATATAACCTTCAAATGGGCCTCCGGAAACACAACTTCCCCAAAAAATTATCTCAAATGATCATAAAAAGTAATTGAGAGTTATGTTTTTTACCTTCAAATAAAAAATAAAAAAAATTCAAAAAATGGTGAAGTATGTCTTGTTGGAATTCTAGAAAACAAAATTTAGAATACTAGTAATACTTGAAAAGCATATTAACAAAGATGCATTTTCATTCTTTTTTAAAAAATAAAAATAAAAACTAATAATAAATTTCTAATATACCTAAAACAACCTTCCCATTCTCCTCTTTCACACCCATATTTTTCTTCATTTTTTCTCAATTTTTTTTATGTTTATTCTTTATGTAAATTTTAATAAACACTCGTAAAAAATAGATAAAAAATAATTAGGAAGAATTTAAAAGTGAAAATTCATGAAAAAATGTAAGCGAGAAAAAAAAAAACCAAAAACAAAAAAACCCTCGTTCAAAGCTAAAACGTATGCTCATCATAATGTGATTAACAACAAAAAAAAAGCTTATTCCTAAAAAAAATTAAGGTATATTGGGTAATTATTTTCAAAAATAGTTTTAAAAATTAATTTTTATAAATTGTTTTATAATATTTATATAAAAAAAATATATTTGGAAATGTAAAATATTTTTAATCTAAATATTTAAAAAATAATTTTTATATCTATTGTTTTATTTTTAATTATTCAACATGTTTATATAATTATTATTATTTTTAAAAAAAAATATTTTTGAAACCATTTTTTGGCTGTCAAATGTTTCTTCTTATTATTTTTTTTTTTGTTATGAAAAATAAAAAACTATTCTTAAAAACAATTATCAAACAAAACCTTAAACATCATGTAAAGGTTTGAACTTAGTGTTTCTAAACGAGAGATGAATATGCATTTCTCATTAAGGATAATTTGGTTATTTCATCCAGGATATTTTTGCCCTAAAAATTCATTGAATCAATGGATGCAAAGTGAAATTGGCTGGATGCCAATATAATATCCTCTTGAGAATCTATTTTGTCAGTTCAACTTTCAAAATTGCTGGAAAAAAAAAAGGAAGAAAAATCATATACCATCATATATAAAAAAATATGATAAAAAAATTAATGGACAAAAATGAACAACTCAAGCCTGAGAACCTAAAACTCATCAATCCAATCAATCCCAGTGATGAAAAACTTACAACTGAAATCAGGTCAAAAACTGCAGAACAACCCTGCAGGGCATACATATAATATATGTATGACAACCCAGCACTCGTGTTATATATCGATTTCCACTTCCTGGGTACACATATGTTACAATCGCCAGATGAGTGCGAGCTGTGAGTCGAAGAATCATACATGATTTCTGAGTTGGGGCGATGGACTTGGCCTTCTTTGTATTCATTTGACTGGTATATTATAGCTGTAGGGAAATCTCTAATCTCCTCTGGCAAATCAAATCGAATCAAATCAAACCTCAATAGCTTCAAGCTTTTACTTTATGAGGGGGCTGAGCCCGTCGCCTTCCCAGCCAAGCTTCAGCATCTGATCCACCACTTTCAAGCTCAACTGAAGAAATAAATAAGCCGCAGAATCATCATGATTTGGTAAACTATAGAATGAACAAAATGTTTTATCATGATAACTGGGCTCTAACCATTTGTGACAATTCAAATGGTTATTTCACTAAACATTTGATGAATTTTACTTTTCCAATCAACAAACCCCACAAGTTGAAAAAGGTTCCCCATAACACAGATACAGGCATATTTCCTCCCTGCAACTATAATCGGTGACTAAAACCATATAGTTAACAGCTTAAGAGATAACCCAAATGGTAACAAAATAAAATGTTCAACTTACAGTTGGATCGGTAAAGATTATCAACTGTTTGTCTGCAGTTGACACCAAAAGATTTGTGTTGTCCTTGTTTAGAGCAAGAGCTGTAATATCCTGCCCTTCTCCCAGCTTCAATGTATGAAACACCTGCAGCAGAGAAGAATTGGCATGTTGGTAAAGTAGATCCTGAAAATAAAAAATGAGTGGTTTTTTGTTATCAAATTACAGGAGCCAATGCACAACTCGGACAGAGCAGGAATATTGCAGCTATGTGTCATTACTACTCTCTAAGTAACAGGAAGATGGAACTAATGCATGACATCCACTGTTAAAAAGTGTTTTTTTTTTTTTTTACTAGTTTAGTACCTTCAATGTATGTAGATTCAGGAAGCAAATTGAAGGCGATGATATATCCAATCTGTGATTTTTCCTTGTTTCATCTGATTCTGCATCAAGATCTTCATTCTCAGGCTTATTGAACCTCAAGTCTCCACTGTTAGTGCAGGCTGCCTCATTTTCTGTACATGAGTTTATTCCGATCAAAGCACTCTCGCCATTGACAGAAATCTCCATGCAACTGATGCTACTTGAGAAAGGAATTTGTGCACTAGAAATCAGGATCCCGTTAAGAGTGAAGGTGCTGAGATTATGAGAAGTTTTGTTCCAAGTCATTATGATTCCATCAGATGAAAGGCATATGGCATGGGCCTCCACCCCAACCAGCCTTCTGATCAAGCGGCCCTTTCTTACAGAATGCAACAAAACATCAGATGATTGAGAGCATGAGACAACAATTCCAAGATCTGAACTAACACAACAACAGACTATTTCCTTGAAGTGGCCCCGAAGAATGTGTATGGGGCCCTCAATTCGCCGCCTCCTGCTTTTGTCTGCCAAAATATTTGCTAGAGTGTTACTGCTGGTTGAAGTAGGTGTGCCTGAGGCAGTAGAGGGCTCTGATATGCTGCTTGCATGTGAAATGGATGCCCGATGTATCCTCCAGAGTAAAACTGTTGTGTCTTGGGAACCAGTCACAAGGTAGTTGCTATCAGGTGAGAGAGCCAAGCAGGTCACTGGAGCACAATGTCCTCTGGCTGTTTCTAAGGCTTTTGCTCCATCTGATGATATTAGCCTTATGCTATTATCCACATGTCCACCTAGTTACATAATGCAAGCATTAAATGAGACATCGATTTATTGACACCACAGGAACCCACATACTAATAATGTTATCAGATCAAGTGCCAGATTGAATTATAACATCTACCACTTAACAAAAGAAACATTGGATTTCATTTAGGTTCTGTTTGCTCTAGAAAACAAAATTAGGAAATGCGTCACACTATTTGATGAGGATATGCATATGTATTATTATTGTACTATACTGGTAAGCCATATATTGAAAAAAAATTTTGGACTTGAGCCAAATGTGCCTGATATGTCCACTATTTCTGTAGAAAAGCGGCATCCTAGAATTAGAGGAAGAAACCATTGGCCACGATTTTGAAGGTACAGCAAAATTATCATCCTGAGAATGTATGTTTCTATGCTGAAAGAATAATAAAGACATGGGCCTTCCAGTAACATCAGATGGATCCCTCTTGGAAAACCCAAACCAAAGAAGTGCTGAATAAATCAATAGATGGCTAGATAGTTGCTGACTCTCATTTGCCCATGTATTTATTTATTTAATTTCCTTTTTGTGGGCAAGGACCCTCAAGGATGTAGCTTAGCGGTAAAAAACACAGTAATAAACCAGCGGGTACCGAGTTCAAGTCTCTCTGATGTGCGGTGTAGGGTAGAGGGGTGGGCAAATATTACCTGCAGTTTGCTTCCCTGATAGGTGGGATAAATGCCTTATTGTCAGGGTGAATTCCTCATTATTGGCAAATAAAAAAAATAAAAAATAAAAATACCTTTTGCAGGCAGGGGATTATATCCAACAAAAGCTAAAGAAAATGAATGTGAAGCACGATGTGGAACATAGTTGTTGACATCCTCAAAGGCTCAGGCATTATTTCTTTTGAAATACTCCAATTTCTATCACTACAGGACTGTACATTTTATTCCCAACTAATCTCTATCTGTCCTGCTCATGGACTTTAAGCATCCTGAAAAAAAGGAGAATTATTCTCCAGTTTCTTGTAATTGTTGAATATCAAACAAGTTAAGGAGAGAATTTCAAAAGAAGGGTACACACCATGCCTCATTCTGCAAAAAGTTATGCTGGGCAGTCAAGAAACAACATGTTCAAAAAGACATGTAGCCTGAATGAGAATGTTAAGTTTAGTGACTGGTAATGCAAAATAAGACACAATGAAGTTAATAAGCTAAGTGAGTGGTAATGCAAAATAAAATACGCTAAGGCCATGTTTGGTTTACAGAAAACTTGAGGGAAAATGTGAAGGAAAGAAAACCGAGAGGAAAAGTGGAAGGAAAGAAAAACTGAAAGAAAATAAAAAATAGATTTAAAGTCCATAATTTATTTATTTTTTTATTTTTATAGGTAAATTTTTATCCCCATTGAAACTTGAACCTGGAACCTCTCACAAACCCTCCCCCATCCCTTTACCACTTGAGCTAGATCACAAGGGTGACTTAAAGTCAATAAATTGTTTTATATGCTACTTCAAACTCATTTCACTTATTTTAACTCTTCCACATAAAGATTAAATAATTTGAAAATGTATAAATTTCTAATTAATTTTAATTACGTTTTCTTTTCTTTGGTATTTTTCATAGAACAACCAAACATAAGAAAATCATTTTCTTTAGCAATTTTTTTTTCTTTCTTTGGTACTTTCCCATAACCAAAGGGTCCAATGACCCACCAACAAGGAGTAAAAGTCATGAATTAAGGGTTTTGTATAGAATATAGGCATCTAGGAAGAGGCTTTAAACCCCATGGTTTTGTTTCAAGATCAAGAGAATAAATGAGGCAAAAAGGTGTAGGATGGTAGACAACTACTTCCTTGAAATCTAATAGGAAATCATAGTATCCCTTTTTCAAATTAAAAAAAAACCAGTTACTTTCTCCACTAAAGCTTTCCAAGGGTTGATAGGTGTTGAAATTTGGCATTCAAAGTTAGGGTTTTTTAATTTAGGAAAGTATTTTAGGAATAAAGAAGGAGAGATCATTTAGGATGATTCAGTTTCCTAATTTTAGGAGAGAATCAAGTTAGATTGATTTTTTCTTATTCAGTCAGTTGTGTATATATATGTGTATGGTGCGTACCTAAAGTATATAAAGGAATTCAGAAATTCTTCATGGTATCAGAGCCAGTTTTCTGAAACCCTAATAATCCCTTCTGGCCACCTCGTATTCAGGCCATCATTCATTCCGGCCAAATCTCTCTGGCCATCTCTCAATCCGACCATCTCTCATTCCAGTCATCAGTCCCTGTTCTCAGAGCCAAGGGAGAAAACGCTTTCCGGTCGGTCGAATCGTCGTCAGAAAAACATTCACCGCCGGCGAACTTTTCCGGCGAACTTTTCCGGCGAACTTTTCCGGCGACGGTTTTTTTCACACCGCAAGGAGCGTCTGGAGGAGATCTACAACTTTTCCAAAAACACCGGAGCCAGAAAACCATCCACGCGCCGCCCACGCGCATTTTTCCGGCCGGCGACTGCATCTCACGCGCCGGCGCGTGAGGGCGCGTGAGCCACTTTCCGGCGACGCGCTTCCTACTCCAAGCTCGCCTGACGCCGACCAGCCACCCTACGTACCTGTTTCTGCCATCCAAGCCCTGCACGTGCCTCTTTTGGGGTCTTTTTGCCTCCGCGAGCCCTCCGATCAGCTTTTCCGACGTCCTCCGGCTATTTTTCCTCAACTCCAATCCCTGCACGTGCCTTGGGAAGTGTTCTTCTACCTTTCCGGTCCATGACGAAATACGGAATGGCATCATCACAAGTATCCAGCGTCACGTCACCAGAATTAGGAGGCAGATCTGAAATTCCAAACCTTGGTGGTAGTGATTCCTCTCCTATTCTCATCACAGGACACAAATTAAATGGCCATAACTACTTACAGTGGTCACAATCTGTGTTGCTGTTCATTTGCGGTAAAGGAAAGGATGAGTACCTCACTGGAGAAGCAGTCATGCCAGAAACTACAGAACCGGGTTTCAGGAAGTGGAAGATTGAAAACAGCATGATCATGTCATGGCTTATCAATTCCATGAATAATGACATAGGTGAAAATTTCTTGTTGTTTAGGACTGCAAAGGACATATGGGATGCAGCCAAAGAAACTTACTCAAGTTCTGAAAATATTTCAGAACTTTTTCAGGTTGAATCAACCCTACATGACTTCCGCCAAGGAGAGCAGACAGTTACTCAGTATTACAACACACTCACAAGGTATTGGCAGCACCTTGACTTATTCGAGACTCACTCATGGAAATGTCCTGATGATGCAGCAACATACAGGAAAATTGTGGAACAAAAGAGACTGTTCAAGTTTTTCCTAGGACTAAACAGGGAATTGGATGATGTTAGAGGCCGAATCATGGGCATTAAACCCCTGCCAAGTCTCAGGGAGGCTTTTTCAGAGGTTAGGCGTGAAGAAAGTAGAAAGAAAGTGATGATGGGATCCAAAGAGCAACCTGCCCCAACATTGGATGCCTCTGCCCTTGCGACTCGGTCATTTAATAGTAGTGGTGGAGATCGTCAGAAACGGGATAGGCCTTGGTGTGATTATTGTAAGAAACCAGGCCATTATAAGGAGACTTGCTGGAAGCTTCATGGCAAACCGGCTGATTGGAAACCAAAGCCACGGTCTGACAGAGATGGCAGAGCACACGTGGCTGCCAACTCTGAGAGCACCTCTGTTCCCGAGCCGAGTCCATTCAACAAAGAGCAGATGGAGATGCTACAGAAACTATTAAGCCAAGTTGGCAGTGGCAGTACTACCGGAGTAGCCTTCACTGCTAATCGAGGAGGAATGAAGTCGTGGATAGTGGACACAGGTGCTTCTGATCACATGACAGGAGATGCTACCATTCTTCAAAATTACAAGCCAAGTAATGGTCATTCATCCGTCCATATTGCTGATGGTTCAAAGTCAAAAATTGCCGGGACAGGTTCTATAAAACTTACTAAAGACTTATATCTTGACTCTGTTCTCCATGTTCCAAACTTGGATTGTAATCTTTTGTCCATTAGCAAATTGGCCCGTGATCTCCAATGTGTTACTAAATTTTATCCAAACTTGTGTGTTTTTCAGGACTTGAAATCGGGGAAGATGATTGGCAGTGCTGAACTGTGTTCCGGGCTCTACCTCCTCTCATGTGGCCAATTCTCAAACCAAGTCTCTCAAGCAAGTTGCGTACAGTCTCAGAGTATGTTAGAGTCTTTCAATTCTGTGTCAAATTCTAAGGTCAATAAAGATAGTGAGATTATAATGTTACACTATCGCCTTGGTCATCCTAGCTTTGTTTACCTTGCAAAATTGTTTCCCAAATTATTTATCAATAAAAATCCAGCATCTTATCACTGTGAAATTTGTCAGTTTGCAAAGCATACTCGAACAGTCTATCCTCAAATCCCATACAAACCTTCGACTGTTTTCTCTCTAGTACATAGTGATGTGTGGGGTCCCTCCCGGATAAAAAATATTTCTGGCACTCGATGGTTTGTGACATTCGTTGATGATCATACACGGGTAACATGGGTTTTCCTTATGAAAGAAAAGTCAGAGGTCGGGCACATTTTTCAAACCTTCCATCTTATGGTTCAAAATCAATTCAATTCCAAAATTCAAGTCCTCAAGTCAGATAATGCAAAGGAATACTTTACTAGTAGTCTCAGTACTTATCTTCAAAATCACGGCATTATCCACATAAGTTCTTGCGTTGACACCCCACAACAAAATGGGGTGGCTGAACGCAAGAATAGACATCTCTTGGAGGTTGCCCGGTGCCTTATGTTTTCCTCTAATGTTCCAAACTATTTCTGGGGGGAAGCTATTCTTACAGCTACTTATTTGATTAACCGTATGCCATCCAGAGTGCTTACCTTTCAATCCCCACGTCAACTTTTCTTAAAACAATTTCCTCACACCCGTGCAGCCTCTTCTGATTTACCACTCAAAGTATTTGGTTGCACGGCATTCGTTCATGTGTATCCTCAAAATCGTAGCAAATTTGCTCCTCGAGCGAATAAGTGCATTTTCCTAGGGTATTCTCCAACCCAAAAAGGGTACAAATGCTATTCTCCAACCAACAAAAGATTTTACACCACCATGGACGTCTCTTTCTTTGAACATGTCTTCTTCTATCCCAAATCTCATGTTCAGGGGGAGAGCATGAATGAACATCAAGTTTGGGAGTCTCTTCTTGAGGGTGTACCTTCTTTTCACTCAGAGTCACCAAATCCTCTTCAATTCGCGCCCACTGAGTTGTCTACACCCATACCGTCATCAGTCCAGCCATCTCCTGTGACCATCCAGTCTCCCATGCCTATTCAACCTATAGCCCCACAACTTGCTAATGAGAACTTACAAGTTTACATCAGGAGGAGGAAAAGACAGGAATTAGAGCACGGATCACAGTCAACATGTGGCCAATATATTGACTCCAATTCAAGTCTTCCTGAAGAGAACATAGGTGAGGATAGGGCTGGAGAGGTGTTAATTCCCAGCATTGATGATTCTACTCTGCCGATTGCATTGAGGAAGGGTGTTAGGAGATGTACAGATCACCCAATTGGGAATTATGTTACATATGAAGGGCTATCACCATCTTACAGAGCATTTGCTACTTCTCTTGATGATACTCAGGTTCCCAACACAATACAAGAGGCATTAAAAATTTCAGAATGGAAGAAGGCAGTACAAGATGAGATTGATGCACTTGAGAAGAATGGGACGTGGACTATCACAGATTTGCCGGTTGGGAAGAGGCCCGTGGGGTGCAAGTGGATTTTCACCATAAAATACAAAGCAGATGGATCAGTCGAGAGATTCAAGGCTCGTTTGGTAGCTAGAGGGTTTACGCAATCCTATGGGATAGACTATCAGGAGACTTTTGCTCCTGTTGCAAAACTGAACACTATCAGGATTCTTCTCTCATTGGCTGTCAATCAAGATTGGTGCTTGCAACAACTGGACATAAAAAATGCGTTTCTAAATGGTGACCTAGAAGAGGAAGTCTACATGGAAATACCACCTGGTTTCGAAGGAAGTATGGCAAAGAATCAGGTTTGCAAACTCCAAAAATCCTTGTACGGCCTTAAACAATCTCCCCGAGCCTGGTTTGATAGATTCACAAAAGCAGTCCTGAAGCTGGGCTACAAACAAGGTCAGGCTGATCATACTCTATTTGTCAAGAAGTCTCATGCCGGGAAAATGGCCATATTGATAGTCTATGTTGATGATATTATTCTATCTGGGAATGATATGGAGGAATTACAGAATTTGAAGAAGTATTTGTCAGAGGAGTTTGAAGTTAAAGACCTTGGAAATTTGAAATATTTCCTTGGTATGGAAGTGGCTAGATCAAGGAAGGGAATTGTAGTCTCTCAAAGAAAATACATACTCGATCTTCTTAAGGAGACCGGTATGCTTGGATGCAAACCAATTGATACTCCTATGGATAGTCAGAAGAAACTTGGTATCGAGAAAGAAAGTACACCGGTAGATAGGGGGAGATATCAGCGGCTCGTCGGGCGCTTGATTTATCTCTCACACACTCGGCCAGATATTGGCTTTGCAGTGAGTGCTGTAAGTCAATTCATGCACAGCCCCACTGAGGAACACATGGAAGCAGTCTACAGGATTCTTAGATATTTAAAAATGACACCAAGGAAAGGTCTATTCTTCAGAAAGACAGAGAACCGTGACACTGAAGTATACTCAGATGCGGATTGGGCAGGAAACATCATTGACAGGCGGTCTACTTCTGGATATTGTTCTTTTGTCTGGGGAAATCTTGTTACCTGGAGGAGTAAGAAGCAATCAGTTGTAGCCAGAAGTAGTGCAGAAGCTGAGTACAGAGCTCTTGCACAGGGAATCTGTGAAGGGATTTGGATAAAAAGGGTTCTTAGTGAACTAGGGCAAACGAGTTCATCTCCAATTCTGATGATGTGTGATAATCAGGCAGCTATAAGCATAGCAAAGAACCCCGTGCATCATGACAGGACCAAGCACGTTGAGATTGACAGACACTTCATCACAGAGAAGGTGACTAGTGAGACGGTTAGATTGAACTATGTTCCTACCAAGCACCAAACCGCAGACATCCTCACCAAAGCTTTACCTAGGCCTAACTTTGAAGACTTAACTTGCAAGCTGGGATTATATGATATATATTCTCCAGCTTGAGGGGGAGTGTTGAAATTTGGCATTCAAAGTTAGGGTTTTTTAATTTAGGAAAGTATTTTAGGAATAAAGAAGGAGAGATCATTTAGGATGATTCAGTTTCCTAATTTTAGGAGAGAATCAAGTTAGATTGATTTTTTCTTATTCAGTCAGTTGTGTATATATATGTGTATGGTGCGTACCTAAAGTATATAAAGGAATTCAGAAATTCTTCAATAGGCAAAGAAGTAATTTGATAAAATAAATTACATTAAACTAAATAGCAAAGGACAGATATCAGATGAATGCTTACCTGTGATAATTTCTTTGTCACAGGTGATGGAAACAATGGCTGAGCTTCTAATTCCTGAGGTTGCAAAAGCTAGTGCTCGTGGAAAGTGCCACTCATCAGAATTAGAGCCAGTTGGACCTTTGAACATGCGCATGAATGTTCCACTACTGGAGCTTCCTATGGCCTTTCCATGATGAAAAAGAAAAGGCGTCCCCTGGCCATCAGGTGTGTTTGGCTGCCACTTGTGTTGTGCTACATGTGCCGCTGGAGCATTTATATCAACAATTACAACAGAATCTGAAGATGCATGCATAGCCGCAGCAGGTAGATTGCAACGCTCGGGGTTTGGAACAGCATATGGTTTGACTTCTTTTGGGTTCCGAAAGATGGTCTGCCATGCAAAATCCAATCAGTATCATGATGTCATTTTTTTTTTTCACATTTCACAGAATATCCTAATATAGTCATGAACAAACCCTGAACTAGGGAAAGCTGGAATTTTATCCCAATGGGACTTTGAATAAAAAAAAGACTAGAAACATCCTGCAAGCTTTGCATAAAATTAAAACATAAGGTATGGAGGAACTATCAGGAGGGAGCCATCTTGGATGTTATGATGAGCTTGCCTCTATTTCAGGGAATAATGCACAACTTTTCAGACAAACACCCCACTATTCAACCCAACTGACAACCCTAAAAGGGTTGCATAGACATAATTTCATTAAAAATTACAACATACATTAATCAAGCACATTAACTAAAGTTTGATGCTAAATGGTGCATTTGGAACCATTTGATGTAAATTTGGCTGAATTTACATGAGTGAGACTGATCTAGTGTGAAAAGTATGATAACATGGAAAGTATAATTGCATCCCCGAAATTCATGGAAAAGAGGATAGCTCAAAGCAGACAAAAATTTAGAAGTGACCATGGATTGACCCAAATGGCAGAGGCAAAGCAGATTGTTCACCGGTGTGCAGTTATCACTACTAGAAATCTCATGGACAAACCCACGAATTTTATGATTGATTATATGTCTTCTTGCAATCCAGGATATAGAATGACAGACCTTTAACATGCTTTTAAGACATGTGTGAAGGTATATGGGATGGAACGTCTATGGTCACATGTGATAATATTTCATTTGTGGTTTTGGAAATGAGATTTTAACACATGAAATTCATGAATCCTATTAGTATATGATTTTCAGCTAATGCATCCAGTCCATATGGATTCACTGCTTTAAAGTCAAAAATACCCAATTATAAATTTTTGCCTTGGGTTTACATAAATGAGAAGCACAGTATGGTTATCATTTTTTATAACCAAGAGGTTATCCAAGTTTACATCCCACACAAGAAGTTTCTTTAGGTCTTTTTTCCAATACATGCAAATGAGTGTGGGTGCGGCTAAGTAACAAATACTGGGGTTGTTTTAGCTATAATAATAGAAACCTTTCAGTTTCCAATTGAACTGACACAAAACATCCTTGGAATACTGAAATTCAAGAGTTTTTGAAGAGTTTTGGCTAAGGCCATTTTTTAGAAGAATTCTTAAAAATATGTAGAGGTTAATAGATCCTTGATGATTTATTAAAGATTGAACTCAATGTACATGATGAGAAAAGGAGCCAATATTAAATCTTAACTCCAAGGATTCCAACTAATTGATTGATGGTGTGCTTCCTGTTCATCTAATTCAAGTGCATATCTTTAGTTTCTATGGAATACATTGTAAATTTATAGAGTTGGTGTCAAAACCATAGGTACATGTTAAATCACAATGCTGTGATTTCAAGTAGTACAGTAAATTTAAGTTACAAGTATCTAAACTTCTTGTACTACACTTTATTGAAACAAACAATGGACAAAGGCATGTATATAAAAATGCAATTATGTACATGCCATCAATATATTTCACATTATTGAAACACCTTTAATACTTCAATCTATCAATTAGATATTTTATTTAATGCTAGTCATATTTAATCACAATGCTCTTTCAAGTGCTCTCTGCACATCCAAGTTTTATGTTGCTCCCTACCTGTATGGATGCCATTCTTTATGTTATGAAAACAGAGACTTCCCCTTCCACTCTCCAATATAGGGAACCTCTATCGATAGTCTACCATCT
This sequence comes from Vitis riparia, assembly GCF_004353265.1. NCBI lineage: Eukaryota > Viridiplantae > Streptophyta > Magnoliopsida > Vitales > Vitaceae > Vitis > Vitis riparia. Next base: position 4,879,190 of record NC_048445.1, read on the forward strand.
GTCTGTGTTGTTGATTGTATTTCTTTAGTAAGAGAATATGTTAAAGCAATAAATATCCTAGATCTCAGACAAGAGGCAGATCCATTTGCGAAAAGTGTGTTATTTCATTGGGACTGAAACTGGAATAATACCTTACTTAAAATAAGGATAAGTCCATTATCAAGATCACTGAAATAATATTAAGATGAAATATAATAGCTTCAGCATGGTCGCTGGTGAACAGATGCTATCTGTGTAAAATCAAAGGGGAATCAATCAAGCACATTCTTCATTTCTTCTTTGTAGCATCATACCAACGGTTCTATGGCAATTGTTGTTCTCTTTGTTTGGTGTAGATTGGGTGCTTCTTTCCTCAGTAAGAGAAACTCTTATAAGCTAGCACGACCCTTTTGTAGGTAAAAAACAAAAGAAGGTTTGGTGAGCAGCTCCACTATGGATTTTTTGGACTTTGTGTTAGAAGAGAAACCAAAGAACATTTGGAAGAGAAGCAGTCTGAGAATAACTTGAAATGGTTGTTTTCAAGTAATTTGCTAGCTAGGGTTGGAATGTATATAAAAGAAAGTTCAATACTTTGATTGATTTTGTAGATTGATTGGGATCTTGTTGAGAAAGACTATGTGGTTTTTTTTGTTCCTTCTTTACTGGATTTGTCAATTTGTGCCTGTTTTTTACAACCTGTGCAATGTGATGTACATCATTCTTTTTCATATACATATTTCTTTGCTTATAAATAGTAATAATAATAGCTTTAGTATTTGTTAAGGAGGTTATAGCATAGTCTATGCCTATGATACATGGACTGTTTAACTTTACCCAGCATACTTCAGCATGCATTAAGGAGATTATAGCATAGTCTATGCCAATGACACCTGGACTCTTTAACTTCATTCAGAATGCCTAGTCAACATAACATGACATGAATTTGGGCATGAGATCCTTGTCAGGAACTTCCATTTTCCTTTGGATATAGTTGTTTGTTTGATTTAGATTATTATTATTATTATTATTATTATTATTATTATTATTATTATTATTATTATGTTTTAAAAAATTTTCAACTTCCTTAAAAGATGATTACTTTTGAAGAAGGAAGTTTGCTAGTGAACTTGAATGAGAATATTAGGGATAAGAAAAAAAACATATTTATCAAATATATAAATAAAAGAAATAGGGGGTGTTCATATCAAAAATATTTATTCTTTTATTGATTATTAATTAAAGTTTCCTTGCCCCACTCCTTTGATTATATCATATCCAAGTGTCCACATCTGTTACTAGGAAACTTTTTAGCGGAGTTCTCATATCCTAAAATTTGTAGGCGTGAAAGATTAGATACCTAGACACATACCCAAACCTGACACCAGCAACCAAACCCAGGCAACATAGTTTCACGCTTATAAAGACATGCAGTCTGCAGACCCAAATGTATGCATGTTATGCAATGCCCTAAATAAAATATCTATTTTATGCTCTGATCTTCTGTATCACATGGTACCAAAGTCCTCCTTAGGCGTTACCACCATTTTTTAAGTTCTAAAGCCCCATTTAAGCTGATTTGATTGCCCATCAATCATCTTTCTCATTGCTTTAGGACAATCATTTTGGAAATCTGGCACATCTTTTGGGTTCTTTGCTAACATCATTTTCTAGGAGCTGATGTCCATTCTATGACCTCCACCAAAAAATAGAAGAAATATGTCGAATTCAAGTGCTTTTGAGGGGCTTCTCAATTCTCAATATTATACACATCAGAATTCACATTTGGAAGTTTTTTTTTTTTTTTTTTGATAAGTAAACAGAGGATTCTATTAAAAGAGTGCGAAGAAAAGGGGGAGTGCGCCCTATATATACAAGTAGTAGATGCAAAAAAACCAAACAAATGACACCAACAGGTATCCACAAAAAACAACCTCAAAAGCTAATCTACCCACGGCTAAGACTATTTAAAAAGTCAATTATGAAGTTTTCCAATTCTAACAAAGCATTTGACCATTCAAGAGGGCTGTAATGAAGTTCTCCTCTAACCTCTGATCTGAGAGCTCTTCACCCTTAAAAGATTTGGTGGTTACACTCTTTCCAAATGCACTGGAACAGACTTAAGGGAGTCCTTCACCAAACATGGTGTCTCTTATCCACTCCCTTAAACTTCCATTCAAGGAGCAGATTTCTCATTGACTCTGGAAACACTCCTTTCAAGCCAATGATTCCTAAGAGGAAGATCCATATCTCCTTTGTCCTCTTCTAGTGAATTTGAAAGTGCTCAACAGACTCATCACTCTCTTTTTGTGAACTAGATCTATTAACCATTGATCACCCCCTCTTCATTAACATGTCTATAGTTAAAATCTTCCCTTATATTGCTTCCCAAGTGAAAAAAGCGAGATCCAGAGGAGATTGAGATCCCCATATTTGGAATCAACACAGAAAGAACTGTGGTACAACTTGACAATGAAGTTTCGTTTCCTATCCTCTCTCCAAACTAAGGTATCTTCGTATCTTCTCCTACTTCCTGCAGTTTCAAAATCTGTTTGTTGCCCATTTTTTACCATCCAGCCACAACAGTTAGAAAATAGCTTTACCCCCACCTATTATCACCCTTTAAAATTCCTATCTTTATGGTTTAGGGAAATCTCTGAGGTGCCTCAATCTATTTTACTTAGTTTTACTGAACAAAACATGCAGACTTATTTGGACAGCTGCTAACAGAATTTGGAACCAAAGCTCCTACATATTGAGTTCTCACAATATTGATGGATCAATTCTCATTATCAATTATTCTTGCAGATAGAACAATTTGTCTCAATCTTCTCCCATCTAGTAGAATGTTTTCTTGTAAGGTTACTACTAATTCTATTTTCTTATTACAATTCCTTGAACTCTCACTTTTATTTTTAATTTTTAATTTTTATTGTATTCCTGAATCGCACTCCAAGTTCACTTTTAATTTCCTTTTCTTTCTGGATGGCTTAATTAGCAGTTACACACAAAATCTACACAACGAAAACAAGAAACTGCACACTCATGTAGATACACATCTATGCACTGCCACATCAAACATCAAAATATAGGGGGGTTCAGTCATGATGAATCAAGAGTTACCTGCAAATGAAGAACATCTGCTAACTGCATCTTCTTCAAGTGAGGGGTAGTTAGAAGTTGGGATGGGGTTTGTCCAAAGTAAGCAATCTGATCTTGTGTAGCTCGCTGTTGTACCTTTTAATGATATTTATGGGAAAAAGTAAGCAAAATATCCAAATTGAAGAAACACTATAAGTGCAGACATGGAACTTACTGGGTCTGTTATTTTATCGACATCAACGGTTCCTTCATAGGTAATGTAAAAGAAAACATTATTTGCCAATATGGCCTCTTTTCCTCGCTGCTTGTACCTGAATGTTCCACAAAAAGTTGATTTAAAGCAAGACCATCATTTTTTACTTCTATCATTGTTGCAACAAAAAGAAGGAAAATCACAGAATGAAAACACAAGAATAGAAATGAAGGTGAAAATTAATTTTTGTCCAATAAAGATAATAAAACTTACCCAAATATGAGATCAATCCATTCATGCAAATGTGCAGAGACATGCTCACTCTCAAGAGCCATCCGGTGCTTATGAATAAAATCAACTGGGTTCTCAGCCCAAGGAGGAAGTTTTACAGAATCTGAAATGATAAATTTGAATAAAATAGAAAATTTTCAACTTCAGAGTGATAAGAAACTTAATCATTTAGGTATGACTGGCGAAAATTAATTAAAAGTACATACCAAGCTTTCCCCCAAGTTGTGTTGTACCAAAATCAATTGAATTTTCATTGGTTAAGATCTCAGGGAGGTAGAACAGCTCAGGAACCTAAGAGGTTATGAAAAGGCATATATTAGCTCTTGTAAAAAAGGAGATGTAGTAACCACATTCAGCAATTAACATAAAAGAATATCAGAAGAGACAGAAGCACTGACAACCACTTGAGGAGCTCAAAGTCAAACCATATGGCATATGAACAAATAAATGGCGCTTCTGTAAAATTTCAGACAAACACATACCAATTCTTTCACATCACTCATGTCCTCAAGCACTCCATTCCAAGTAGAGCCAATATCTGAAAACATCCTGTCCGCATGATCAAATTTGCCACCTTGTAGTTGAATTGAAAGAGTAGTAAATGGTTCCACTCTAGTAAGATAATACAACACCTGTAGAAGAAGCACCATCAATCATACAAAACCACTGTCTCAGCATTTAATTAATATAGTTCTACCTAGTAAAAAGATATTCACCAAATTATATTCAATTCAAACACACAGAGAATATAAATAATAAACATCAACAGATAAGAAGGGGAAGTATTCAATTGGGAAAATTAACAAAGTAGATATTAACATAAAATAGTTTTAAGACAGACATTTAGTTCAAATTCATCAGTGAAAAATGCCTCCAGGGCCCAATGCAACACTAGATGAACTATTTGGCAAATTTAATTTATTATGCAGGTCTGAAAAACTGCCAGCTGTTATCAATTACATTAATGAGTAATCACATGCAAACTTGTATGTTTGCAAAAGGCATGAAATAGCATACTTGTCACACATAAGGTCTCACTCCATGTGGCCAAAATAGCTTTATGTTGGCCACAGCATGAAGCAAACTTGTATGAGTGCAAAAGCCTGAAAACAACGTACTTGTCACACATAAGGGCTCACTCAATGTGGCCAAATAAGCTTTATTTTAGCCAAGGGGTGTTAGGCAATGGGGACCTTAGGGAAATGGAGATAGGAAACTTAAAATATTAGAATTGAAAGAGGGAATGATACACACTGATGGACAACCTAAATTGGATGACTGATACCTGTGCCCAACCTCAAAAGACCCAATTAAAGTGCATCAAAATAAGTTTTTCAATACTATTCTTTCCTTTCATAAAATCATCCCTGATTTTCACTGAACAATCCAAGTCACAAGTCACACTACTTCACTAATTAACCAAACGATCCAAGTCACAAGTGATATTACTATGCTAGTCGATTGGCTCCTACATAGATCACATCAAATGTGCCTTTAGGGCATGCCTTACAAAAAAAATATCAATTAAAGAATTGAAAAAACTTGTCATATTAGACAATAAAAATTAATTATATTAATCAAATTACAAAATAAAAGGAAAAAAAAATAATATGAAGCAAATAACTGATAAACCAACTAGGTTAGGACCTCTCAATTAAAATTGTCTATAATATTCACATTCTATGAAAAGTATGCATCTAATGCTAACAGCATAAATTGGTTCAGGGTTCAATAGGACCTGGTTGCCTGATGTCTAAACTAAAGGCCATAGCCCAATGCCAGCTTAGAATTCTGAACCCAGGAAGAATGTAAGATCTAAAACCATTACTCCATGCTAATCCATAGGTCGGGTTGGAATGTCCCAAGTTGCTTAAATTTCAGTCAATTTGACTTTGGTTTGCAAATTTCAAATCTCATCTTTCTTGAATTACTCGAGAGTCATGATTTCAGCTAGTTATTAGTATATTTTGTTTGGAATTTGTGCTCCATGAGCATATCCAGTGTGTGATATCCAATTATATTTCTCCTCTGGCTTGACAGTTGTGTCATTTATATGTCACACAAAAAGGCTGGAAATTACATTATCCTTCATGTTTGACCATTAGTCACCCAACTATAATCAAGCAGACAGCATTCTTCTTCCTCATGTAAATCAAACTGAGAAATCAAACATGGTCAAATTTAGGTATGTCATAGCCAATGAACATAGAGATTCTAGGGTGCCAATGCTTAAACATGCTTAGGGGACAATAGAGACTTGACTAGCAATATAATGACCAGAAACATGGAAGCCATCTAAAAGTGCATAAACTCGAACACACTACAAACTCCAACCAAACTTATGAAATGAGTACAGAAAATGTGTGACTCTGAGCCCTGTCAGGAAACACTTCCAAAGATAAATTAATGGAAAACCTACTGTTCCAGCACTTGAGTAATGTGAACCATAGTGGAACTTGGGAATGATAGGATCATCAAAGCTGGAGTATCTCTCTTGGAATTTTGTCAGCCGATCAGGATTCAAAGCACCAACAGGCTGCAAGGATGTATAAGGCCAAAATGTCAGAAAAAAAGAGTGGGTATATGGGTGGTAAAGGATAAATTTTTAAATTACATAACCTTTGAAAGATCTCGGTAAGAAGAAGGGTCAACAAGATCCAAATACTTTGAACTGTAATCAGAGAGAATCCATGGGAAAACAGGATACTGAAAAAGGACAACAAAATCGATCAAAGAAGTTCAGCCAGTGCATTGAGTTGTTAGACATTGACAGGTAGTTATCTAGAAAAATCACCTGAGTTATGTCATTATAACTACGTCCAGCCAGTGTATTGAGTTGCATTAGATATTCAAAGTTGCTAATCTGCAGAATGGTTGTAATTCTGGCTTGTGTGAGAGAGAGAGGAGCTTTAGAAAATATAATATCACAGATGTGATACATGAGACAGTTTCTCTTACCTCCCACCTAGCCCAACGCTCCATAAGCTGAGTTCTCTTCAGAAGCTGTTCAGGTCTCTACAGAATAAAAACAAATAAACAAGTACATAAATAGATAAAAGAGTTTCTGAGGTGCCATTACAAATCAAAAGGGCTGATATTATTGTCATCAGCTTTAAGATAAACCAGCCTGGATGAATATATTCTTCAAAAGCTGTCTATTAATAACTAATAACTAAGGCATGGCAAGGTACAAACCTGTGTTGCTAGATAAATATTGCTCAATTGAAGAGGACGTGCTTGAACTATAGCTCGATATGCATTTCTCCTTCCTTCAGTGCTCTGGAGGGAGGATAGAAACCATCAGCATGTTTGCATTTAAATAAGCACAAAGCAAAGGAAATGACAAGTGCACAGTTCAAACAGATACCCCAAAATCAAAGAAGAAGTTTGACCGGTCAATCATAAATAATTCTAGTGCACTTCTTCTCAGGAGATATCTGTAAAAACAATAAACCAGTAAGGAAGGTTAAGAATTATCAAAGACAAAACAGAATAAATCAGAATCAGGAAAGTATAATATTCAAACAGGCAATACCCTTCAAGTTACAGACAAAGGGCTGGTGGTGTAAACTGTTGAGAAAGGGGCCCTTCCTTACAGCCAGATTCATGGTAAATCTATAACCTCATAATTAATATCTATATTTAATTACTGAAAAGACAGAGAGTAAGGTATATTCTAATTATATGAATACTAACATTTATTTCTTGAGGGTGTAGTATGTGTGCTTCAGGTCTATTTGATAATGTCCTCTCTGGCATTTTCTCCAACATTAACAAGAGAACATAAATACTAACATTTATCATGATAAAACATCTCTTGATATCTCACCTTCTGCTAAATATCTGATGAAGGGAAGACATCAACCAGCTTCTATCCTTCTCTTGATCTCTAATTTCTGAACTGCAATCCAACCCATCCCCATTGCACTCAGTGTTATCAACTATGAAATTGATTCGTCTTGTTGTTATCTGACACAAGATTTTAGTTCCCATGTTCAGTATCTTGAAATAAATATGAGTACTGTAAGATAATCAAATTCATTGAGATGAATTAATGATACAAAAGGGCCAACTATTACTGATAACATAATTGGAAATGTTGGCACTCAGATTTCAAATTGGAAGCCCTTGATCTGAAAATCAGATATTTCCTTAGTTCTGCTCTCCCATGTCTATTTCAAGACATGAAGTGACAACCCTAAAATTTCATTACATCAGATCCAAGCCTGAACATTTAAGGGCTAAACCATGAGAAACTCAGAAACCAGATGGATAGGAACTCAAGACAACCCAGCCATGACTACAGCTAACAAAGCAAATTTAGACAACAGAATCATAACAGTCCAAGGAACACCCATACTTGAGCACACATGTAAGCTGGGAAAGAAGAACCCCAAAATTGACTCGTCTTCTAGAACTGACAAACAACCATTTCCCTTGAATCAATAAAATGGTTCCATGACTAGCTGGAAGCAGTTAAACCTGCCTACAGGTGAAGTAACTGAGATTAAGAAGAGGTATAAAAGAGTCATCATCTTCAAGCAAGAGGCACACACACACAAACAAAAGAACAAAAGAAAAAGAAACCCTAATCCTTCTCTTCTTGAAGACTAAAGTAACTTTCTCCTTGGAGTGTTTTTGCTGGTGTTATGCTAGTGTATTCTTGCAGGGCCTGCAGAGTTTGGGTCAGGTGATTGAAGGCTAAACTCCCAGCTAGAACAAAGCTTAGCCTATCAGAGTTTGGGTCCAACAAATAAGAATGGGTGTAATGGTTTGGGTACATAAAACTTACTTGAAAGGTTCCTCGTACAACCCTCAATGGTCGGACCATTGATGAAGAAAGCTCAAGAACAATTCTTTCATCAAGTTCACTTGGAACATATCCAGGGGCAACTGCTGATGGACCTTGGACCACATCTTGGTTATTAGCAATTGGAGTATCTATATATTCTGTTGATGCTTGCGGGGGCTGCTCAGCCATTCCAGATGACTTTGGATGATTCTTCCCATTCTGCTCCATATCAATTGCCTCACTCTCTACCAAATTATCAATATCTGCCTGCTCATCCTCTTCATTTATTCCTCCCATTGAGATTGCTTCTGCCGCAAGAATCGGAGCATTAGATGGATCTATGACATTTTCCCTATCGTGCTTCATATCCATATGATCTTCATAATTAGCTGCAGCACCAAAATGATCAGACCCTTTGTAATTCCTCCTTAAACATTGTCGCATCCTTGCAGAACTTTCCATGAAATCTAGCTTCCAGAAAACCTACAAGTAGTGGAACTCAAGGGTGTAAGACCTTCAAAAGCTGAAGAGTGAACATGAATTTAGGAAAATTAGGATGCCATTTTTTTACAGGCAAGCATAGCAACATTAGGATGCCATAGCATTACAAAGCAAACGATGTCGCAACATACACGGTCAGGGTTGCATAGATGGTCCCCAAATGGCCCAAAAAGACACTTCATGTCAATCAAATTATGAATGAGTTTCCGCCATGCACGAATTCCAGAGCATAGATGATGTCGAGAAACTACAACAACCTGTGTGCGTCTGTCAATCTAAAAGTAAAAGAATTAGAAAAATCACAATAATTCTGGTATACTTTAATAAGCAATTGGAACCACCAGAGAAGCACTAATTGTACCTCTGACCGTTGCATGTTTCTTGCTAAAGCAAAACTTGCAACAAGGACTGCAACAAATTTATAGGATAGATTATTGAAATCTTTTCCATATACTGATCTTGTATCAGCTGACTGCAAGCATTCCATCCAGGCAGTTCCCATCGCATCAGAAACATTCCATCTCCTCACACGTTCCATGTCGCTTGTGTTCCTTCTTTGCGCAGATGTTGCCATAGCTACAGCACTGAGACCCCTCCCAGAACCAATCTTTGCATTGCGTTCAAGATCACGAGCAGCAGCCAAGGCAGCAGCTTTTGCCGCAGCTTTGTCCTTAGGAGTGGCTGGCGATTTGCTAGGTAGCTCCAAAGGCTTTTGAAAGCTTGAAAATGTATGAAGCCTAACTGTTTTCCGCTCAAGTACTGAGGAGTCACGCCTAAGATATGTCGTTCTAGCAGGTGCTGTGGTTTCCCCACCACCAGCCCCAGCAGCAATCATCGCTAATGCCATTGCAGCTGGTGGTGACGCAAAAGCGGCAGCCCAGTCTGGAGAGATCATGGCGAGAGCAGCCTGAAAGAAATTTAATTAGAAGGCCTAAAACCATGAAGCAAAAAAATGATTGTAAGTAATTAGAAGAGATGATTTGAGCTCAATATATGCGTGGTTTCAATAAACTTGTGCTTGACACAAGCATGTGTGCAATAAACAAATGCAGAGGCATGTTCCATGAATTAAAAGAGAAGCAAATGAATGACCAAAAAATTCCAAAAAAAGGAACAAACAAACAAACAAAAAGGGGAAAACGAAAAGCAGAGTTCATTCCAGTAACCTCTATAGGCAATGCATCTGCTGCCAATGCACGGTCATCGACAATCAGAGGATTGAGACCATCTGCAGTAGCAAGTTCATGAATTCCAGCCAGAAGTGGCCGCCACCTTCTCAAAATGGCAACAAATGGCGGTAAAATAGCTTCTAAGTACTGTTTGCGAAGTGGCTTTCTGTCCCTGCTAACTGCATGCCACACCTGCATCAGATAGGTCATAATAATGTACTTAGATAAACAATTACCTCCAATAAGGGTGACACCAGCAGTGTGGCACCATTTCCATGGAGCAAGTGAAAGGAGAGCAATATTCAATTTTCACAAGAAAAATTCAGAGTTCGACAGAGATGGCATCAATGAACAGCATGAAACAAAGTTAATAAATTATTTATATATCAGGCAAGCAAAATCTGAAACTAACCTCAGAGTAAAGGACGCAAGATGCAACCAACACTCTTTGTCTCTTGGACTCTGAAATTGGCATGTTTAGAACAGGTGAAAGAACACTGTGCATCATTAACTACAAATTAGCTTAATGTATCCATACTAAATATAGCACAACTGTATTTGCAACCAAAGAATCAATACTAGCCAATATAAGTACAATTTGATCAAAATTATTTTACAAGAGATAGCTACTATTCATTTTAGAAACTGTATAACTTCCATTTAAATAAATTAATAAATGATACCCACACACACAAAAGCATACCATTATGAATACGTGTGTGCACTTGTCTCTATGTGTGCATAATTGATATTAGTTCTTCTAGTTCTTTTTTTTTAAAAAAAAATTGTTTTATTCATACTTCGTGAGAATCTCATGTGTATAACTGATATTAGTTCTTCTATTTTTATTTTCATTTTTTAAATTTGTTTTATTCATACTACATGAGAATCTCTCACCAAAATAAACATATTGTATGGAACATGCTGGTCTACTTAAAACAATTATTATCATTTAATATTTAGGTTATGCTTTATGAAAGGTACGGAAGTAAGCCGTAGGCATTATTCTTAGTGGTAGAATTCAGAAATTGAGTAACTGTGGGGAGAAAGAAGTGTGCAAGTCAAATCTATATGCCCACACACTTTGTTTTAGTGCGTGCGTCTGAGAGAGAGAGAAAGAGAAAGAGAGAGAGAGAGAGAGAGACTATGGGATCAAGATATGCCCAGCATCTGCACTGCTGTGTACATCGGTGCATCTCCTTTTAGGTGCTTTTAATATCTTTTCTCTTTTGCCTATCAAAAAAACATGTATCTGTACTGCTTAACTAAATTTTTCACAATGAGGGAAATTAGAAGACATGGCTAAGCCTGAGCAGGTGACAGAAATGCATTTTCAGGGTTGTCTAATAATGCACATTAAGAAGAAGAAGACAATGATGAGTAGGACTAGCCATACTTTACGTAACATGTTAAGAAAAAATTGTGAGATTTTGTAGTGGAGATATGAAATTTTGGGGTTCTGTGGAACTATGAAAGATATATTAAAATATTTGCATTGGCAAAAACCCTCTAGTAGTTGTAGGAGATGTTAAAATGATATTTTGCCAATTGACATGATTTTGAACAAACATAATCAAACCTAAATGAGGCTAAAGAAAGTTGGATGCTTCAGAGGGAGAACATGAAAATCGAAGGAAATAAAACTATGTTAGAGATATGTTGAGTCATCTCTCAAGTTTGAAATGAAGATACAACTTTGGCTGGATAATGAGGAAAAAAGTGTCAAAGTCATGTCACCTACCCCGGAAAGCTACATGAGATTCCACGAATGTCTAATGCAGTAATACTAATAACAAAAAGTATATAATGTTTTCACCATCAGATGCACAGCATGAATCCATGCTTTTTAACAACACGAATTTCAGGATATGGTAGAATTGGGCCGTTGACTGATTAAATCTAGAATACAAAATGAAAAGAATGAAACGCTCTGCAAAGATATTTAATAGTAATACCCATAAAAGAATAAAAATAAAATAATGACAAACAAGAGAAATAAGAAGAGGAGAAAAGAAGTTTGATTAAAAAAATATGTTGTCCCTGGTTAGGGTCATTTAGCAGATGTCCTTTAAACTGTTATGAGTGGGACAGTTCAAAAACTGAGAGTAACTCAGTTGAGAAATGCATATCGGCAAGGCCAGAGATGGTCAGGGTCATTTTGTAGATGTCCTTTAAACTGTTATGAGTGGGACAGTTCATAACCTAAGAGTAACTTAATTGAGAAATGCATATTGGCAAGGCCAGGGATAGATTAGGTGCAAGAAAGATTATTGTCAATATATACAGGATGGACAGGATGGGCTAACATCAATCTACCATCCGATTGTATACCATGGAACTGTTATAACAATAAGCCTACATTTATATATGGTTGGTTCCTTACTTAAAAGTTTAAACTTTTGAGTTAAATTGATGTTTAACCTGGTAACAAAGACTTGGTATTTAAAACTTGTTTTTTGTTTATTTTCCATTATTCACCCAAATAAGAGGAGGTAGCACTTGAGACCATATGTTAAGGTTGTGCTTCTGATTCATGGCAGATACTTCAGGTTTTCTTCATGATTATACAGATCAAGGTTGTCCAACAGCATCTATATATACTTATGAGTTCATGAAGAAACTAATCTTTGGAAATTTATGCATATTTGCCACTAACATATAAAAAACATGAATATTCAATTATTGTGCAGCAGTTTTAATCTCTACAAACAGTTAAACACCACCTTAAGTTTTAAAGAAAACTAAGGCAAAGGAAATGCCTCAATCAAATTTCTGGTAAATTTATCAAGTACCTCCACAATAATGCCGATCGTGGTTTCCTAGTTGACATCCGAGCGTTGTTATCTAAAGACATCATGTTGCCTGCTTGTCGACATAATCCCTCGGACATTCTATCCTCAAAGCTTACATTCCTCATAAGCATACTATCTGCACCATCATCCTCTTCCCTCATTGAAACAAGCACCATACGTAGCATGCATAAGAATGGTTGGTCACTGTCCAGCAACTGGTAAAGTGCTGCCATTCCTCCCATTCCAGTACCTGATCCTCCTCCTATACCAAGACCACCACCAAGTCCAGACTCGTCTAACAATAATGCTTGGAGCATGGTAACTGACTTCTTTACTAAGGGAAGTTCAATCCAGTGCCCATTTGCATCTTTTTCTAAAGTAGACTTCCAAGATTCCCATCCATTACCACCACCACCAAAGACAGCTGTTGTTGAAGACCCAACTCCATACCACAACCGGCTCCTATATTTCCAACCCTCAACTAAATCCATAGCACAACTCCCATATGAAACAAAAGCACAGGAAACGGATTCATAAGGTTCTGCTGCAGCAGCAGCAGTAAGGCGCTCCATCACTGATGCAGAAATTTGCCCATTTGCATCAGCCATTGAAGCAAGCACCTGATTGAAATCTTAAATAGTGTAAGTTGGAAGGAGAACTGGATGCACATGGGAACAAAATATCATAAGAAGAAAATAGAGGAAGATATGACAAATAAAACTACCACCATTGTTAAAATAATGTCCTCAGGCAGAACATGAAGTTAGAAACTGGGAAAAACATGAAATGAACTACAGCAATGACAGGCATTTGCATGACATTAATTAAATATCAAGCATAAAACGCTCCCTTCCAACTAAAAGCATAAAGCCATGCAAATAAGCACAGCACTAAAATTCTTCCTTCTCCCTGAAACGTGTGGCCAAAACAAAATATCTATGACTTTAAATTGGGTCGACCAACCTCAGAAATATCATTCATTAGAAATGAACCCAGCCCAGGATGACCGACATCCATCACCACCAACTCTCCAACCAAAGAAAGACTGATTGACCAGTTAATCCACACAGGTATCAGCTTCTTCCTAAGTACCACCCTACATTTTTCTGCCAACACATTTGCTCCCGGCTCATCCTAACCATTCCTGCTTTTAGGCTCAGATTTTTCTCCTCCCTACATAAATACGTCACCAGTATCTACAAGTCCAGCTCCAAAGATAACCTTTTCAAACCCAAGTCAGCTTTAGGTCATTGGGATAAAATTTTCTCTTCCCCCACCTAACCATACACACTGATTAAGTGGCTTAAGTTCAACAATGATGGGTGTTTAATAGGCAACTCAATGGAGGGTGGTCAGGAGGGTGGCTTTGTAATGCCAAATGCAAATGGATGTGGCTTTGATCACTGGTGCAAGGTTTCCAATTAAAAGCAGCTCCTGTATTCCACTATCAGATTTCAGCTTTCTCTCAGGTCTAGGGTTTCTGATTAAGAGTATATCTGTATCCCACAACTAGATGGGGGCCATGGTTCAATGTTTCCAAGACATATTCCAAATCCTAGAGTCAACTGCATAGAGAGGGATACCACTCTTCCCACTGATGAATTTATCTGTTTCTATACTCCAGATGAAATGCCCCAGGGAAAATTAAAGAGTGGTATTCCCAAACCATACATCTAAGAGTTTTCTGTACACTCCCCCAATCGCTAGACACTTCTCCTTCCCCCCTATCCCCAAGGAGCTATCCCAAAGGAGCCTAGCAAACAGCAATGTGATCCCCAACAAAATCAAAACAACAGGAGTGGCAGCAAACTCCTTAGTTACAGAGACCAATAAAGAGGTCAAGAAACAAATATAATTCCTTATGTAGAAGAGCTCTGTCTCTCCTCAAATATTCTAGCATTTCCCAGTCCATATAAGACAGAGTAGGTTGTAGAGCATAAGCCATTGAACACTACTACCTATAATCATATACACATTATTTTTCATGCCCCAACATTCAAGTATTTGAGGGAGTCATGCATTTGCCAAAACTTTTAGGGCACAAAGAAGATTTTTGACATTTCTAATAACTTTCCCAATGAATATGATAATACTTAAAATATCTACATGAAAACCACATGTAAACTAATGGATGTCCCATGCTCTAAACTAATGGATGTCCCAAGCTCAGCCTTACTAGCCAGGTCAGCATGCCAACAAGTAAGAGCACCTTACTTTGAAAACAGAGATCAAGACAGATTTCAGGTATGCACAACTACAAAAACTTCATCCTAATAAATTGCTAGCACACAAGAAGGTAAATACTAATGATTTGCTACAATTGAGAATACCTTACAAAACTCTTAGTCCTGACATTTGTAAGTTGTGCATGAAGCATGAAGAATCAGCAAATCATCTTGATGTAGGACAACCCTAGGATGGTTGCCTACACTCAAGGGTAGGTGGGCTAGGGTTTATTTTTAGGGTGTAAGGAGAGGAACAAGGAATAAACTTTATGGTAGAGAAAATTATAAGATAAGAAATAGAGAGAAAGAAGAAACAATGAAGAAGAGATGGAAAACCTTAGAGTCTCACTAAGGCCTTCTAGGAGTCTCACCTAGAAGAAAATCAATGGAGTCTCACCATTGAGGATTGCAACCTTGCAATGAAAGAAAGTATAATATTATTCATCAAAATTCATTCCTTTGATTTACATTGATTAGCCTATTTATAGGCTTCTCTAAGAAATTCAAAGTCTACTAGGACTCTAATAACCTATTCTACTAGGACTCTAATAACCTATCATGACTCAAATTCTAATTATATCATAACTCAACTAGCTAATCCTAATTAGACTCCAACAAATACCAATCCTAATTTAATTCCAAGTAATAATAATCCTACTTTAATTACAATTAATACTAATTCCCTTTCTTGATATATATCTTGAATATTCATCCTCATCAATTCCCCCTGACTTGAAAAAAACTCGACCTCGAGTTTTAGTGATTTTCCACGATCAATTGAAATTCCGAGCAATGCCTTCCACCCTTTCTTTCCTCGTCGTCTCTTTCCCATGGTAAGACAAGATCTCAAGATCTCTTGAACTTTGTAAGGAGAGGAACAAGGAATAAACTCTATGGTAGAGAAAATTATAAGATAAGAAATAGAGAGAAATAAGAAACAATGAAGAAAAGATGGAAAACCTTAGAGTCTCACTAAGGCCTTCTAGGAGTCTCACCTAGAAGAAAATCAATGGAGTCTCACCATTGAGGGATTGCAACCTTGCAATGAAAGAAAGTATAATATTATTCATCAAAATTCATTCCTTTGATTTACATTGATTAGCCTATTTATAGGCTTCTCTAAGAAATTCAAAGTCTACTAGGACTCTAATAACCTATCATGACTCAAATTCTAATTATATTATAACTCAACTAGCTAATCCTAATTAGACTCCAACAAATACCAATCCTAATTTAATTCCAAGTAATAATAATCCTACTTTAATTACAATTAATACTAATTCCCTTTCTTGATATATATCTTGAATATTCATCCTCATCACATCTTTTCCTACATTGCTCTTTGACAATGGGGTTGTAGCACAGATTATTTCAGGTGGCCAAGATGGACTGGGTTCCCCCCAAGAGCATTTCCGACATGTTGTCCATCAATTATAAGGGTTTTGGTTTATCTAAGAGAGAGATAGTTTTGTGGCAAGCTGCGTGCATTGCTTTAATTTGGGTTGTGTGGCAGGAGAGAAATGCAAGGATATTTGAGATTAAAGCAAGGAATTCAGAGAATCTTTGAGATTCTATTCATTTCCTTGCTTCTCTTTGGGCTTTTTATTCCAAGGATTTTAAGAGGATTCCCCTTAATGTGTTACAACTTGATTGGATAGCAATGTGTAATTCCAATGGGTTGGTATAATCTAGAGAGATTGTTTGTTTTTATATTGTATTTTCTTGTTTTTGTATTCCTGTAGTTTAGTTCTTCTTTGGTGGGAGGATTCCTCATCCTTCTCTTCTATTTCTTTTTTGTATCAATATATCTCTTTGTCGTTTCCTATCAAAAAATAAATAAACTGCTAGTACATAACAAATACTCCATATGGCCAGATAAAAGCTAAAATGAATTGCATGTACTTGTGAATATTTATATGTTAAGAAAACTGCATACATACATCAAGAGGGACTCCTCCAGAGCCACCAGATAATGATTTGCGGTTGCCAACAGCTTCTGTAGAGTCTTCACCAATTGTTTTGAATGAATTTGAGTAGTTACTGAGAGGAGAAACAAGTGACAGGGGTGATACAGAACCATCCACAGAATGTGAAGCACAAGATAGCTTGCTTTGCAGCCGTAAATGATCTTCAACGAGCATTAGAATCACAATTGAATTCTCTACCAAAGCCACAGAGAGCTGAGCAGCATTCTCTGCTTCTGCCTTGGCATCTTTTGGTGACAAACCCTCTGCTGCAACACCAGCAGCTGCTGCAGCAATAACTTGAGTCTGTAGAACAAGAAAATCTGGATGTAGACATTATTGCAGTTTTTCCCTTTTATCCAACAAGAAACAATGACAATTATATGAGAAGCTTTCAAAATGTGAGTGGAACCAGCATTTCTTGGCAAAGGAAGGTGTTGATTGGTACAATAGAGGTCAAAACTGCCATCATACATAACACCATTCCTAAGGATGACAGCCACCATCAAGGCTACTGAAGTTGATACTAGTTGGTGACGATGGATCCCACATTATTGGTTTGGGGATTGAGCATGGAAACTTCTGCTGGGCAAACATAGCCATTTGGCCAGCTGAAGTGAGACTTGGATGGTGGTTTGCAACTGAGAATGAAGGACCATAGGCAGTGGTGAGGCAATGGCTATTTTATGGGGGTTTGAGAGAAGGAGATGGTTTCATGCAGATGCAGGTTTAAGAGAGGATGATGCTGAAGGTAATAGAGTTGGATTTATTGGTCCATACTGGTAGAGGTGGGAGAATGAGGGTTGAAAGGAAAGGAGACTCTAGTTGGGAAAGGCAATTGATCACAGGATGGAGGTTGTGTTGGATTTACTGAAAAATGGTAGTCAGGTAACGAAGAAGTTGATGGTGGTTGGGAACTTTAGTGGAGACAGGAAATCAGTAGTAGGAACCTACAGCTGTGATGAGCAGATGTGCATTTGGTGATGATCTGTTGCAGTTTTGAACCAAACACACTTTGCTGATCTTTCAAGCCAGAAGATGATAGTGGTGGGGGTAATTGACACATTTAAGCCTGAATACACAGTGGTGATAGCTATAGCAGCTGGTGGCAGCATCAATGATCAGTGTAGTATCTGAGAATGATTAAGTTCATGAAAGGCAAGGTACAGCTGAAGCTTGAAGGTGTGTTTTTGAATATTTATTGAAATGTCAATCTCTCTAATCTGTATCTCGAATAGGCATAACCACATAAGCATTCATATTTTTATCCAAGATTTCCATTTTTCTTCCATGTGATTGTTCAGTCAATAACTTAATCATACTTTCATAACCTAGTCATGCTAACTAATATAGGCATTTTATTCCTTGCTTGCAGGATGAAGATCTAAAATCCTCTAGTTGAAACTCTAGTACAGGAGTATAAGGGGGAAAAAACCACAACAACAACAACTAAAAAGGTAGAAAGAGAGATCAACAGCAATGGCTAGAAGTTTCACAAAACCAAGAATTTCAAAGATCCTGAAATTACAAAACTAAATAAACAAAATAAAAAGGGGACAGAACTTTGGCTTGAAGAAATTAATAGTGCATGGATAGGTACTGCATTCAGCATTCACAAGTAACTCGGGTAATTTCTTCATAGTAAAAAAAAAACATGTAACATAAGATTGATTTCTATGAGAATTGAATAAGACATAAATTGATAAACAAACAAAAATAATTAGCACTGCCAGAATCTTTTAGCACAAAAAAGGGGTGTTAGGAAAGCTCCAATTTAACATCAAAATTAAAAACTGATCCTCAGGGGATTGAAAGGGGGGAAAAGCCCCACCCTGGTCAACAAGGGAAAACAATTTGGGATTCATATCATAAATTCATCACAAAAGGGTGTGTATGCACTTCACTATTAATCAACCATAAAAAATATTGACACAAACTGATGCAAAGTTTCTGAAAAACAAGGAAACTGTAGTTTTAAGCAAAAGAAAATTACCTGAACCTGCAGTTCTCTGGCAGAAAAGTCTAACAAGCCACCCATGAGCCTTCTTTTGAATATAGGCAATGATTCCTCACGTCTTCAGAATATGAAAATAAAAATAATCAGGTAATCAATGCTCAATTGATGTGTATGATGTCAAGATGAAGTCTATAGTAACTTTTACTTAAGAGTTCTTATATTAAGATAAAGAAACAACAACAGAAAGCTATGGTAAAACATATTTCCAGAAACAAACTTCTAAGAAAAATATTTGCCCAAGTTTTTCTAAACAACTAATAAAGTATCATGTTTAAATTAGACAAAGAACTCAAGAAAGGCAATTTCTCACCATGAAAGATTGTGGTTGATTTTAGAAAGAGGAATCCCTTTCATTAGATTTGAGCAATATGTAGGTTTTCTTGCATAGCTTATTGAAGGGATATATATATATATATATATTAGTAACAAACAGAATGGGTATTATTAATTAAGGGAAAAAGTCCAAAGATGACAGAACATCATACATTTTTTAAAAAAAATAGGTAAACAAAGAAAATATACTAAAAGCGCTTGGAAAAGGCGCACAAAGTACACATGGAGTATACAAGTAGCAGCCAAATACAAGCAAAGGAAAGAGAGGCAACAAACCAACACCCAAATGGAAAGACATCAGCCTAAAGCCTAGAAAAACAAGAAACCATAAATAACCAACATTTGGGTGAGAGCAACTTGAAACACCACCGTTTTTCCTTGCTAGACAAACTAACACTAAGAAGCTACACCCACCAAACACAACCCTAACAACTAAACCTATAAGGTCACTTACAAACCAACTCCCATCCACTGCTCCGGTTTTTCTCTTTTTTGTTTGAATTGCAGAATTAACCGAGCACTCCAAATTTCGAAGCTCCTTAACCAGACAAGATGTGGAAGGGGGCCTCCTCTTCACAACCGAAACTCTGCACCGCTTTCTAGATTCCAATTTTCTCAACAGGGACGTAATTTCCTACCCATTCCCATCCACTAGCAAACCCATAAACTTGCTAAACGAAATGAATTTTTGATAGGAGAGATCAAAGAGGCTCTTTTCTTTCGACAGGCCCCTACTAGGGCTCTCAAAACCCGAAGCCCCCTCCTCAACACTCTACTCAAGGGTTGCAGTCTTGAAAACCTTGGGACGGTTCTCTGGGGCTTCCATAGCCACATCATCGCTAGATAACATACGTAAATGCTTGTAAATGTCTTAAAAAATACCTCCATCTTTCTCCCTCCAAGACATCAAACTATCAATCCTCCCTAAAGAACAACCCTCATCATTAGACAAAGAAAAAGTCAAAGAAAAAGACCTTCCTCCCATCGAACCATCTAGAACTGAAGACTTACAAGTGAGATGTTCTGCTGAAAAGCTTGTCGCTTTCTCCACAAGGGCCCTGTCAATTAGCAAGAGGCGAAGAGACGAGGATGAAGGCAAAGGAACCCCACCAACATCAACGGGGCCATCGTCTGCAACATCTGGAAACCTTGAAGTTTTGTCGAGAAGGGCTCCATCGGCGAGTGAGGCACACAAAGACATCACCCTAACTTCTCTAGCAGAGCACAAGACTGAGCTATCATCTTTAAGCCCTAAAGAGACCCATTCCAGAATGACCTTTACCAATGAACCCACATTCCGCTCCAGAACAAGCCTAAAAAGAGGGCTCTTTAGGCCTGCTAAATTGGGATTCTGAAAGCCCATAAGAAAAGTGGCCTAAAACCTCCAAAGCCCCACATCCCACATCTACCCTAAGTTTAGCCCCACAAGCTTCGACAACAATCAAACCTCCCTTCCCCTCTGCACAATTCTCTGCCACAACCCCCATCACCTCTTGAGAGACTGAGTCCCCTCCTGACTCAATCCTCCACTACTCGACACCTGCCCTATGCCATTTGCTTTACCTCTTTGACCAAGCAATAGAACATGCCCACTTCGATCACCAATGCGTGTCTCCCCACCCTCTTCATCCCTAACCTCTCGACTAAAGCATCTCTCACCTTAGATCACCTACCAAAGCCATGAAGAGGCCTCCCACCAAAGTTGGACTATGAAGCATGAAAGGTCC
The DNA here is from genome assembly GCF_004353265.1 of Vitis riparia. Lineage (NCBI taxonomy): Eukaryota > Viridiplantae > Streptophyta > Magnoliopsida > Vitales > Vitaceae > Vitis > Vitis riparia. The sequence continues at coordinate 4,900,272 of NC_048445.1, forward strand.
ACCATGTTTTGAACTGAATTCCATTTCTTCCTTCCATCTATTCTCACCAACACCCTTGCCCATTGCTTATCACAAAGGAAGGTCTTCATCCACAACTAAAAACCACTATAGTTGTCTCCTAGTTTCCTAAACAACTCCCGACACCATAAATGCAAAGGAAGTCCTACCAATCTCACCCACACCTCCCTCACCCCCCCCCCCCCCCCCCCCCCCCCCCCCTCCTCAAACATCCTACTTTTGGATTCCATCAGACCAGATCCAAGAAAACATTTTTAAATTTCCTTGAACCCCTTGTAAGAACAACGTCCAAATTTGTTTCATCTTCAAATTCAAAGCAACATAAGGGCCCCCCTAGAGAAGAAACTTTCACTCCATTAACCACCCAACTTCTATCAATCCACCTCCTTAACTCAGGTAACTAAGGGTGAAAATTGGAGCCTTCCCCACACTTCCCCACCAAGCAGAGCTTCAAAACAGTTTCCATTGCCTTCACCCTCTCCTTGGTTAACTGAATCCACACTTAATCCCCTACAACCCTCTGCGACTTAGAAACCACATCAACAGAGGAGCCTTTCCCCAAACAATCCACTCCATTACCTAACACCAATGTTCTCTTCATCGTAGGAAAGCTCTGTCCCTCAGAATAAGGCAAAAGCCTCACCCCTAAAGATTGGAGCTTGTTAGCCAGGGTAGACCAGCCCTTCGGTGATTTAGGGAAAAACAAGTTAAATCTTTTTGCCTTCCCATCACAAACTGAGCAGAGAATAAGCCTCCCCACTTCGTTAGCACACCTCTCAAGCTTAAAAGCCCTTCCATTTTCTCTCCACACCTTATTACAAACCATTGTTTCTTCCTTTTTGTAACAAGCCTCTACTCTTTCAAGCAAGTTCCTTAGACTCACCTCCCCAAACCTGATATAACTAGAGCATCCTCTTCTCCTCTCCCCAATGACACCCTTAGCAAGTGCTTTTGATCAAGGTAACTCTTCCTCCATTTGAAAGGTATTATCATTTCCACATTGTTGTTGTCTTCCTAATTCTCTCCTCCACTGTATCCAACACCTTGAAAGATTTGTGGGAGGCTTCCAAATGGAGACCCAAATAGGTAGAGGGCAACTGCCCAATTCTAAAACCCAATGGCAAGGCTAAATCATCCAATAGCAACTCCCTTAATAGGAATTGTCTCACTTTTATCCAAATTAATTTTTAAGCATGATATCGCCTCAAGCCACATAAAAACTCAACTCAAATATCTCAACTGATCATGATTGGCATAAAAAAACAATCCTAGTGTCATCAGTAAACAAAAGTTGATCAATACATTCCTATGTTCATAGTTTATATTCATTACATTTGTTCATAATTCATATTCATTACAGTAAATTACTATGGAAACTATTTTCAAACGCTTCTCACTGATCTTGTTGTTTTCACAGTTTTCAAAACAATAATTCCAAAAGCATTAGTATGATCATCACTATCAGATCATTGATACCACCAATTTTCTAACTTGGATGACTTGTTTCATTATCATTACCAAACATGTTCAGATACAAAAAATGGTAAGAACAATCACCATTCTAGAAATGTAAACAGAACAAAATGAAATCTCATTTCCATTTCTACCATCAAATGTACCACAAGGAATATCGTTAAGGTACCAACTTTCCTAAAACCATATAGGCCCATAATGCATATGGACCCATGATTTATACTAAGCTAACACCCTTCTTCACCTCCAACCAAGTTAGGATATGGGTCTACAATGCATACTAGGCCAACACTCCCTCACGTGAGCCCAAATTAGTAGTGGTTACAAAGATAAACAGTAGGAGAGACTTGAACAAGACCTCTAGCTCTAATACGACGTTAAGCTACCAACTTTTCTAGAAGTTTTAACATGCTAGAATATGAACCCACAATATATATCAGCTTAACAATAACTCATATAAAATAACATCAGTATATATTTCTATTGAATGTATAAATTTCACTTTCAGTGGGTTAACTTAAATTTTTTGTTGGTATGCCTTAGGTAACCTAGGTCAACTAGATATTGGAGGTATAATTAAAGATCGTTATTGTACGAAGTTGAGAGCCTTTTCAAATATGGTTGAAAAGAACTTGGTGGCCATTACGCCAAAAATTTTTGCACTTGTGGAGGGCCTGTTGCAAGATACAACTCTGAGCCTATCCGATTTATGGGTGGAAGAGGGTTTGTTTATTATGATTTTTTGAGTGTCTAAATAGGAGAGAAGCAAAGTATCATGGGTGACTTTGATTTTGAATGTTGTTAGTAACTTGAATTGTTGGTTTTGCCAAATTTTAGATGTTCCTAGTAAGCCTGTTTGAGAACTAGTTTCCACACTTGACAACATGTTTGGTAATTTTTTTTCAAAAGATGGTTTTTCAAGAACTAGAAACAGGGTGTTTTCTAGAGCATATTTTAATTGTTTTCAATTCTTTTAACTTGTTCTTTGGGGAGCTATTTTAAAAAATAATTATACAAATATGAAAAATAATGAAAAACAAAGCACTACAAATAAAAGTTATTTTTAAGAAATACTTTGAAATATAGAAAACAGGTTGCCCAAACAGACTTTTATTCTAGAAAACATTAAAAAAATTGAAAATTGTTATTAAAAACTGTCTTTTGACAAGTATTTTCAAAAGCATTCCCAAACAAGCCCTTAAGGATTGCTCTCTATTAGGTTCGGCACTTAGTTAACAAAATAGAAGATCAGTTAACAAAAAAAGAAGCCAAACAGTGGGTTTCTTTCATGGGAAATTTTTCACCCACAACAATTGTTCAAAGTTTCTTTGACTTAAACATGTTACTATTACATCCTTGAATTATATTTCAAGAAGTATTTTTTTCTTTTTTCTTTTTTTCTTCCTTTTCTTCTTCATTTGCTTTTGTGAATGTTAGGAAGATTTTCTCATCCTTCATCCATCATTTGTACCAACATACTCATATCAATAAATTAGTGTGTTTATGATTTAAAAAAGAAATAGTATATACTTCTAGTGCATATATGCTTTTCCTGTTATTTTCAGGTAGTCGATGAACTAAACTGTCAACAATAGCTCATAGCCTCAACACATTGATAAATAAATAGTAGCAGATAATTTAACAAGAAAAACAAAAGCCAACAACAACAACAACCAATCTCAAGGAACTATGTTTCAGGTGATACAAGTACATATTTAGCATTACCTTTTTACCAAATGCAGAGAATCATGAAACTGTAAGAGCCTGCATTATAAGACTACATATTTAAACTTCAATTGATCCATTTCATGCTTCCATTCCACCTCATTTCAGAGTAAAATTAAAGATGAAGGGAAGGTTAATGGGAGTATGCCTAGTAAGATCCATGGTTTTGGATCTCATGTTAGTAAAAACAACTGGATTTTTTCAACAAGTGTGACTAATTTTTGCAATACATGCTTGAGGAACATTATTTCCCTCTACCTCAAAAAAGAAAAAAGTTTATAGTCAGGCTAACAATGTGTCAACCACATTACAAAACGAATACCGTACAAATGCATCACATTGCAGCATATTTCAGTGCACCCTGTAACTGATGTATCATTAGAAATTTAATAGAACGTGAAAATTTTCAAGTTACTTTACCACTATGTCATCAATAACTTATTCTGTACTGGCATATAATCCAAGTTCCTGGGGACACAAGTTGTGAGCTACAGAACTCAACTTGAAGAATGTACAGAGAATACTACAGCTAGAAATTCAAATAATTTACAAAGACAAGAGGGATATAGGATTCAACTTAGTTGAGATTTACCAGTATCTATCGGTGAACAGAACATAAAAAGAAATCAAACTTTGAATTAACTAATGTTGCTGACACTCATGAAACAAACTCTATGATACTCGATAACAAATTGCACATATCAAAAGAAACATTAATGAAACTTTACAGCAACTGCCAGAAATATATAGTGGTACCTGATGCGTTGGTCTCCTGTGCTAGAGCCCCCCACCATGGACAGCCATTCTGCACAATGAATTGTAGCTTCAATATCCTGTAGAAGGAAGTAATAACCAAACAATATAAATGAAACTCATCAAACTATAAATTGAAGATGATAGCATGTCCAAGCAACATCAAAGTAGAAGGATATAGAAAAAGAACAGATATATGCCTTGGATAATAGATTGGCTCCAAGCAAGTGCGCATAACTAAATTAAAGAGCTCCTATTCTTTTAAAAGTTTCCCCTATTCCTCTTTCCTGAAATTTTAATTGTTCTTAATTTTATTTTTATTTTCTGCAGTTTTCTTACTACTGTTGTACACGTGTATTGGGCATTTTAGCATTATACTACTTTTGTATGAGCAGCAAGTTTTTTTTTTTTTGGTCCAAAATAAAAATTAATTAATACCAAGTTAGAGGCACATGAGAAAGATGAGAAATCATTTCCAAATATACAAATTCTGATCAAAAGATCTCATGTATAAGACATCTTCTATACACCACATACAATTACACAAAAGAAGCAAAGTTCTGTTCTCCATAGAAATCAATGCATCTACAAAGGAGGTTGAAGCTTTGATCCAAGATTTATTGTTTTAAACCTTTATTTACACACCAAGTTCCAATTGAGCCAAATAACACTAAGAGTACCCTTCAAATATAAAGTTGTTGAGACCTAAAATGTAAATTAAGTCTCTTATCAAAGAGGAATAAAGGAGGAATAAAAGTAAATTACGTCTCATATCAACTCTATAATTCTCACTTATCCTTGAAAATCCTTGCATTTCTCTCCCGTCATATGATCCAAATCAAAAGTGGGGCAAGCAATTTTCCAAAGAGTTTTGCCTCCACATGTACTTCCCAAGCCTTTAAAGGAAATGGTCATCATGTCGCATATGCTCCTAAGAAGAACCTGATCCAGCTTGACCAAGTTGAATAATTTATGCCAAAGTGTCATAGCATCAAACAGTGTAAAAAAAAAATGATCCATCGTCTCACCACTCATACACATAGTGCAACAGTCAGGTCCAAGGGCTTTGTGAGGTCTTCTTACCTATAACAAGTCATTAGTGTCGACCTTCTTGTTGGACACAGTCAGTCAAAGCCCTTAACCTTAGGTGGGGCTATAGATTGCCATATGAATTTTGTTGGAGGGAAATGAACAGGAGCTGGTAAATTGAACAGGGCCAAAAGGAAGGATTTTACTGAAAATATACCTAAAGAATATAAATACCAAGCTCTCTTGTCAGGGACAGACAAAATCAAGTGCACACAATAAAGAGAAGACATTGATCTTTCCAAATCCTCTATCTCCACATTAGTGAGATTATGATGAAAGCTAAGATTTCAAGAAAAAGGAAAGAAGGTTCTAAGAACAAATGAGATAGAGAAGTTTCTAATTGTCACCAACTCTTAAAAGATTTGGAATTGAGAGCATAGAGGTTAATCTCCCCAACACAAGACCACTCAAAAGCAAATCCTTACCCCATTCCCTACCACAAAACAAATATGATATGAGAAATCCTGGAAAACTTAGGCAATGGTCTTCCAAGGGCATCGATATGACCACCTAACTAAAATGTTGTGACCCAACCATTTGGATGAGTTCCATAGAGGCTTAAAAATAACTTAAGCAAAAGTGCATCACTTTCCTAAGAAAACCTCTAAAGCCATTTCCCTAAGAGTGCTCTATTCCTTAAAGAAATCTTCCCCTAACCCAAACCCCTTTTTTTCTTGGGCTTGCACACCAGGTCCCAACCAATCAGATGGTCTCTCTTTCCCTCTCCTACCTAGACAATAAAAAATCTCTTAGAATTTTTCAATCTTTGTTGCCACTACTAATGGAATTTTGCACAACGAAAAGAAATAACTAGGAATGTGATATAAGAAAGATTGGATTCAGGCAATTCATCCACGTAAAGATAGAAAAGCTTTTTTCCAACCATCTAATCTCTGTGAAATTTTATCTACCACCAAATCCCAAAAAACACTAGCCTTTGGGATCCCCCCAGAGGGAGACCTAAATAGGTTAATGGCCATTGAAAAACCTTACATTTGACCAGTGAAACTAGTCTGGAAATCTGATTGTGGCTCATGTTAATCAGCTAAGTTCACAATCTGCTGAGATTGCTAACTTCACAACCACCTAGTTTCCAGTCCAGGTTAACCATCTATCAAAACTAATAGCATCAAACAGCACAAGACTACAAATCAAGATAAAAAATTTACGATACAGAAAACTTAATACCCCCTAACCTTATCAATAAATCAGAAATGGATATTGCTATTTGAAAGACAAACAAACATTCTTCACTAAAAGGACTTGTAATTGTTGGAAAAACAATTTCCCGACTTGAGAGCTTATTTGGGATCTATTTTCTAAACTTAACACTTTTCGTAATTTTTCGACAGAAAACAGTTTTTTGAGAACTTCTTTCAAGTTCTGAGAACATATTTTAATTGTTCTAAAAACTTGTTGTGTTCACTAGTTTTCTAAGAGTTGTTTTAGCAATTAATTGTACAAATATGAAGAATGATTAAAAACAAAGCATTACAGATAAAAATTATTTTTAAGAAATATTTGAAAACATAAAAAACCTGTTCAGACCACTTCAAGTTTTGAACATACTTTTGTTCCAAAAAAAATCAAAGAATTGTTTTTGAAAATTGTGCTCATAGACTGTTTTTTGAGAATTGTTTTCAAAAACATTTTCAAATAGACCCTAAGTTACTAGGATTTGAGCCTACAATGTATATCATGCTCTCCTTCAGCACCCACAACTAATATCATGCTATTAACAAAACCATCAACTCCAAAACATAGGCAATAGAAAAATATGTGTAGACATGTATGCACACAACCAAGATTCAACTTCCAATGAAATTTTTGTAATTTTGAGAATTTTTTGAAAATTGAAGTTTTTTAAGTTTTTAGAATTTCATATTGCTGACATGTTTATCCACAAAATTCCAATATTTCAAAATAATTATAGGATTTCCTTTAAGTGAAACCAGCCTAGAATCGGATGACAAGCTTGATCCTTAAAAACCCTACTAGAGGAATCAAAAGAATCATGCAAGCACCTATAGCACATATAGGTTTACAGATTATCAACACACATGGAGGAGTGTCAAGGACCAGGAATCAAAACAAATATCCAGGTCTTCCAGACTTAATAACAAATCTACAAGCATTTTTAAGTGTAAGTGTGTGTGTGTGTGTGTGTGTCTGAGAGAGAGAGAGAGAGAGAGAAAGAGAGAGGCAGACCAAAATGTGTATAAAACAGAAGAAAATTAACCTTCCAGCCGTCCTTCTGCCGCATTGAGTGCTCTAAAATGATAATCAGGAAATTGTGTATGAGGTCTTCTATGTCCCCAAAATTTGCAGAAGTTGAATCTTTATTTGAACCCATCTGCAGGAACAAGCAATACAACTAGAATATGAAAACAAGAACCCCAAAATACATTTAAACAAGCTAGAACAGTTTTTCAATAGTACAAAATGGAACTTCTCTAGCCTAATAAAATTACGTGTCCTGTTTTTCCCTGCATTTTGCAAATAAACAAGAAGTATGACAAGAGAAGCATCCCATATTGCATGGAGAATATACCTCATAATTGGAAATCAGGACCTCCAAAATCCACTCAGGCCACTCCTCCATTTTAGTAAGACTGCTTCTATTTTCTGGATGACTGCAAGCCAAAAACAGAAGATCCTGAAATCATATAGAAAGAAACAGTTCAGAAACTAAAAACCAAATCCACAAAGGGCCTTAATCAGGGCAATCGAAAACATGAAGATAATACCTGTATTGCTCGACTTTGCAATGCTCTAGATGCATAAGGAAGTGAACGCAGAAGAACCAACAAAAGCTGTAAATGCTCAAAGCGATGACCAGAATCATAAAAATTCAGCCCATCATCTGTTGAAGAAGCATTTATCTGCAATAAGAGAGGAAAAAGAAATGGGAAAACAATTCAGAATTCACATTCAATGTGAAGCAGCAGGGCTTAGCTAGAGTCGGCAGTATTCCTCTCAACTCTGAATCTTCAAGGATGTTTGTCCCTTTTAAAGATACAGTCGATTATATGAGGTACTTTAGGCAAGCATAACAAGGATCGCCCAAGTGGGGTTTCAGCCTTAGAACTCACTTTTAAGAAGAAACCACCCTTGCATTACTTTAAAATGCTTATAGATGAAAGAAACAAATGCATTTTTAAATTAATACCATGCTACTCGTTTGGTAAAAGGGAAGTAAAATATTACAATTAAACTTTATTCCTATGTTACCCTTGAAAGGCTTCAGACTATGTTTTCCCTTTAATTTACATGCCATAACCAATAAATTTTCATATTGGTTTTCATCATGGGGAACCAAGATATGAAAACATCCAAAAAGTCTACTTTGTAGATAATTGTCTTCCTAATCATGATAGCAACATGCCAAACCCCTCTTGATTTGGAGGACACACCCAATAATAATCCAACTATCAAAGGTAGGAGGAAGGATGCAACCCAGGTCTTGACCGAATTCTGCATCTGACTACTCTACCTCCACCCCTCACCTAAGAACAAGAACCACTCTTGGTTTTCTTTCAGATCTGGAAAGGCCTCTGACGAAGGATACATCTCAACTCACTCCCAGACTCTCCATGAAAGGGTTCATGCCTCCCTCTACAGCCCTACCCAGCCTGCAAAACACTTTCATCAATAAGATTAATAAAACAACGAAAAGGATCCCCCTGATGAAGCCCCCCTCTCACTAATAAAGAGACCTATTCAATTGCTATCAAGCAGAACAGGACTGAGAGGCCATTTGACCAAGGAAAAGCATACTTATGTCCAACTCCTCCATCTCTTCCCAGACCCCACCGTTTTTTATAGCACATAGACCCCATGGCATGTGTTCATAGGCCTTTTATAAATATAACTTACATACAGCCCCTGGAAAGCCATTCTTCAATCTAGAATCCAGCATGAATTTTTCTAGATACACTGCATATAATATCTGCCTTCCATCCCCAAAATCTTTTTTGAGTTTCTGAAAACAAGCTTGCCCACCACACTCTTCAATCCCTAAACAGGATTTCAGCCAACACCACATGCACACTACCCACTAAACTAATGGACTAGAGTCCTTGATATTCTGTATCCATCTTTTCTTAGGAACCAGGGTGATGGAAGCAGCATTCAAGCTCTTCTCAGAAACTCCATTCTGAGGGAACAAATAACTTTCCTTACCATCTCACATCCATCTAAGAGAAAAGCCACTGTCACCATATTAGGACCCAGAGCATCATCCCTGCTAAATTCTCAAGGCATCCACCACCCTCTGCTCCTGCCCAAACCTCCTCTCTTTTTTTTGATAGGCAAATGCAGAAATATATTAGAAAAGGGCACCTTGAGGTTAACCCAAAAGCATACAGGGGGTATACAAGAGGCACCTTAAGGCACAAACAAAAGAAGAGAAGATACAAAACCATCCCTCATCTAGCGCCTAGCCAATAAAAAAAACTAAGTAAAGGAAGAGGACCTTCATTTACAGCCGACTTAGTCCACAACCAAAGATTACAAACAAAAGAATTTTTCAACCTATGAATCGAAAAATCCTCATTATCAAAGGCAATCCTATTTCTTTCCTTCCAAACCGCCCAAAAAAGGCACAAAGGGGCTGCCTTCCACACCTTTCTACGCTTCTTGCCCAAGTTAAAGCCCCGCCATCCAATAAGGGTATCTCTAACCGAAAAAGGGAGGACCCAAGTAACTCCAAAAAGGGCAAACAATAACTCCCATAAAGCTCTTGCCCTGGTGCAATGCATAAGAATATGATCAATGGACTCCTCTTCCTCACAGCAAAGGAAACATCTATTAGCACTCCTCTCTTACCACTCCTCATCCAGATCCTCAATTCTCAACAGAAACCATTGCATTTTAAGAAAACCCATCCTCCCAGTGTAGGTCCCCCTTGTTGAGTTTTACCTCATAATTTCTGAGCAACTCCTGCATACCTTGTTAATAAGTAAAACATTGCCGTTTTTTCATCAATGAGAAAAGTACAAGGACAGCAGAGGTTTCCTTCATAAAGAAGAGAAAGTACAGGAGAAAAATGAAACGCCTGCCAGTATCTATAACAAAAACCTCCAATCACCATCTATCCAGGATGCCAATATGTCCCAAATAACTCCACTTGAGAGGAGGTTCCCTAATTGGGTAACTTATTGGCTTCATGATACACCCAATTAGATTCCTGGTTGTAGGTGAAGAACAAAATCTCTGACCAGTTTTAGATTCGCCAAATGCAATGAGGACACGTCCACGGTCCACCACTTTCAATGGAGGGCCAAGCTATTCCTCAGTCTTTTCTTATAAGTAAAATAAAATCCACTCAAAAACACTAGAGGCAAAACCCAAGTATACAAAGAACATAGAAAATCATCCAACACAAGATGAGAGAATGAAGAAATAAATTATATAGAGGTACAAGCAATAAAGATAGAAAAATCCCCTTCTATAAAGATGTTTGAAAAAACCCACACCAAGGCTTTTTTCCAATCAAATGGTGCTAACATCTCAATCTCAATGGGCAACCATTGTTAGCCAACTTAGAAAAAGTCTAAATTGAAACTCCCTTGTGATTTTGAAAAGTAGCGATTGATCCCTGCAATATTTAAAGAGACCCAAATGCTCAACTAACTAGGTTGCTAAGAGATACTTCATCAAGGTTAGGTTTAATACAACCAAAATGAGGAGATCTATAGTAGATGGGAGTCCTCCCTAATCCCCATGAAATAAGAAAACACCCAACTTCCAATTTGTTGATATCAAATAAATTGACATATATGCCTATAAGCTTCTATGATAAATAGAGGCCCGAAATCAAAACTGAAACTTTTTGATATGACTGCTTTTTCTATGAACATTTGCCAACAGATGAAAATTTTTAATTTTCTATCCCCATTCTCTAGCTTGATCATTCTCCATCTTTGCCTACAATAATTTACTCTCCATCTCAGCTAATCACTTGAATTCTCTATCCTCTTATTTCCTTGCTTTCACAAAAGTTTTTTTTTTTTTTTATAGATAAAAGGATGTATATTAAATGAGAAGAGGAAGCACCAAAAACAGTGCCCTCAAAGTATATAGGGAGTATACAAAAACCGCCCAAAGTCGCACTCCAAGGGGGAAAGGAGAGAAACACACCACCTTCCCTTACTTAGAGCCTAACCAATCTAAAAAACTTACAAGAGAAGAAGGGCTTAAAACTATAGACACCCTAACCCAAGACCAAAGATTACATACAAAAGAATATTTCAGTATTTGAAGCGAAAGCTCCTTATTCCCAAAAGCTAACAAATTCATTTCCTTCCAGACAAACCAAAATATACATAAGGGGGTCATTTGCCAAGCCTTTTTACGAGCTTTCCCCACAAACTCTCCATGCCACCCAAGAAGAGTTTCCTTCACTGTACACGAGAGAGTCCAAGCCACACCAAAAACGGAGAAAAGAAGATTCCCTAGTGCAACCACTCAGTTTTAAAAGGGCCCAAGGTGCAACCACTCCCTAGTTATGGCGCTTTGCTTGCCAAGGCATGTGCCTTGTTGGAGAGGTGCACCTCATCTACTTTACTTTTTCTTTTTAAACAATTTTATTCTTGAAAGTTCTAACTATATATTGAAATTTATATAATTTAATTACTTTTTTGTTGAATGCTTCTTTTACATTTTTGGAATTGTAAAGTTTTTATTGATTAGATTAGATTTTGGATCACATTATATAAAATTGATATGTATCTTAGGTCACATTTCGCTTCACTCAGGCAAGTGCCTTGTGTTGCGCCTTACGCCTAAGCTATAGGAGACTTTTGCACCTTAAGTGTGCCTTAGGCCTTTTAAAACTTTGGTATCACTAAAAACTACTTTGTTCCATCATTTGAAATCATCTTAAAAAAATTAGAATTGAAAGGTTTTCTTTGTGGAAGAGTGGTTTTGTTAGAGGATTTCTTTATGGAAAAGGCGATAAATTTCTAAAGGAGGAGGATTGTTTTGACTCACATACCTTTGCTAGTGTGCTCATCTACTGCATGTCTTTGTTTTCTATCCTGGAAAGTTAAATTAAGGCTTAAGAAGCTTCAAAGGGATTTCTTGGGGGAAGTCAGGCCTTTGGAAAGAAAGCTCCAATTAGTGAAGTGGTCTTTTATATGGAGAAGAAAAGGGAGTAAGAAGACTCTCATTGCTGAATAAAGCATTGTTGTGTAGATGGAGTTGGCGGTATGCAACCAAAAGAGGAGTGTTCTAGAGACAAGTGATAAGTAAAAAATATGGAGAGGAAGAAGGGGGATGGAGGTCTTGAAGAGAGAAAAGGGTATGGGGGGTTAGGTTACGGAAGGATATCAAGAAGAATTGGGATACTTCCAATAGCAAAGCATCTTTAATCATGGGAAATGAGAGGAGGATGACATTTTGAAAGGACATGTGGTGTGGGGAGGAGTATTTGTATGTCTCCTTCCCTTCTCTTTTTGTTTTAGCCTAATCACAAGAGGCTTGGGTGACAGATTTGTAACAACAGATAGGGGACAGGTGTAGTTGGAATCTTTGCTTTACTAGAAATCTTAATGATTAGAAGCTTGAAAACATGCATCACTTTTTTGCTAAATTGCAAGGCATGTCAGTGAGTGGAGAGGAGGATAGGGTAATGTACATAGTTTCAAGGAAAGAAACATTCTCAGCAAAGTCGCTTTATGCACTCTTTGAGATGAGGAGCATAACTTCTTTTCCAACAAGGGTCATGTGGAATCCATGGGCTCTATAAGGCGAGTTTCTTCAAATGAGAAGCTTGTTGAAGAAAGGTCTTAACTCTTGATCAACTATAGAAAATGAGGTGAGCACTGGTTAATAGATGTTTCTTATGTAAATCAGATGAGGAGTCAATAGATCATATCCTTCTCTACTGCCACAAGGCAAGAGTTCTTTGGCAATTGTGATTTTCCTTGTTCGAGATTTCTTGGGTTCAAGTGGCCATGGTGAGTGAGACTTTGCTATGGTGGTACGATTCTTTTATTGGTAAAAAACGAAAGAAGGTTAGCACAATCAGTCCTTTTTGCATATTTTGGACTTTGTGGAAAGAGAGAAATCAAAGGTCGTTCAGAATGAAGAAATGCCTATCCAAGGTTTGAAAAACATGTTTCTTAGTAATCTTCTCTTCTGCATAAAGATGTATGTATGTAGGTGATGACTCAATATCTCGATTGGATTTTGAGTGGTTGGGTACTTAGTAAGGGAGGGAGGTATTTTTTGTAATCCCGCCTTGGTTGCTCCTTAGCTCTTTTTTATTGTTTTCTTAGGCGCTCTTTGTATACTTCCGATATACTTTGTTGTGCTCTTGCTTTTTAATGAATTAGTTCTTCACCTATCTTTACCAAAAAAATAAAAAAAAACCAATAACAGAAAAAATATATTTTACCACACCAAAATCCTTGAAAACAATGTTTGCAATATAATATGTGTATATTCCACCAACGTCATTGATAAATAAAGCAACAGTAACAAATGTGATAAAAGAAACAACAGTATCACATACCGATGCTCCCAATAAAGCTGTGTATACATTGCTAGTCATAAGCCTATTTGGGGCTGCTTGAAAAGCCTTCTGCAAAGCAAAAAGTAGAAGGGAAACTTTATCATTGAACATGGTACCACCTCCCTCATGCAACTCATTAACCACAATGTTACTTGTCATATCTGCAGGAGTACTTGAACCAAATTTCAGATGCCCTGAGGACACCAAAGCACCTAAGAGGCCAATGATTCCAACAACAATCCCATCACTCTTGTCAACATTGTAGACATTATTCCTTGCATTATCAGCACTAATCGAAAAACTTATACCACCCAGGTTCTTTAGGAAAGGATTCTCAGACAGAGAAGCCATCCTTTCAATATGAGTGCCTGTGGAAACAAAAAGTTTCCTTCCGCCAATACTGATGGATTCAGGTTCGCAATCAATTTCATATGATACTCGTTCCTTTTCCTCTAAAGAAGCTTCATTATCACCCTGATTTACTTCTGAAACCCCGCAAAAACTATCCAGTTCAGATTCCTGAACTGGTGGACTTTCAGCATTCTTGATTGGAGATTCCAGGACACTACGGTCGCCAGCTTTTACTTCCCGTTGCAGCAGGACAAGAAGTGTTTCTATCCCACCACTTGATATAAATGCGTCTGCAAATGTGTGAGCTCTAGATGTATTTGGCTGTACCACCAACCTGTATATGAGGTGCAACACCCTGGCAACCTGGAAGAAGATATCAGATGAAGAGAACTCATAATAAAATAGCCAACTTATGGCTCAATATACAATGACCTCGAGTATGTACCAGGGAATTCTCCAATTTCAAAATGAGAAGGTATATAAATACAATGGTTAAGAAGAATATAGACTCATGCCGCAATGACCTCAACTATGTGCCTAGGAATTCTCCAATTTCAAGATGAGAAGGTATGTAAACACAATGATTAAGAAGAAACAAGGCTCATTTTTTTTTTATAAGTAAGAAGAAACAAGGTTCATGCTACAAATATAAACGCGTACATGCATACTTATCAAAAAAAATAAACATGCATACATGCATATATACATACACTTTAGTGTATTCACTCTTTACTACAATAATTGGTAATCTCCAAACATATCGCTGTTTTAAAAAGACAAACCATTTAGGTAATTAGCCATGTGATGCAAGGATGAATGGATATTATGTTCTGAATATCCTTCTTAGTGGTAGTCTACCATGGCCATGTTGACCTTTTATCCAACAACTTCAAAGATAAGCATTTGAGAAAGTGGATTATTGGCTTTCAACTAGTTAAGTCTTCTTCCATCCCTGAACAAACAGGTTTACTATTTTAACCCCAAGTTTTGACTTAGTTCTAGAAACACATTTTTTTTTTTTTGATAGGTAAACATAGCAAATATATTAAAAACGCTTGGAAAAGGCGCACAAAGTACACATGAAATATACAAGTAGTAGTCAAATACAAGCAAAAGGAAAGAGAAACCATAAACCATAAACCAATACAAAAAACTTCACCCCAAAAGCCTAGAAAGACATAGAGACCCCAGGCTTATCAAAACCTTGGGTAAATACAAACCAAATCTACCCACTACTGCCACTTCCACTCTTCCTTGCACTTCCTGAAACCACCACCTTCTGCCCCCTTAGGAATTACAAAATAAGCCCACAACCCCAGAACCTAACCTTAAGACAAAGTGAAACAACTCCAGCCCCTCTCCTCTTCTAAAAGCTTCCTATTTCTGAGGAAAGTCAAACACCTAGTTCTACATACATATGAAAGGCTTTTTTTTTAGAAAAAAAAAAAAAAGGTGAACATATTAAATAAGACTGAAATAGATGGTACTCCATATAAAAGTATCAGTGGGTGGTTGATGCAGTGGGTCATACATGATTCCAAACTTTGATGATAACTCAAAGAAGAATTCCACAATAGTAGTGAGCTTCTCTCAAAAACTTCAATACTCCACTTGGTTTGAAAAATCTAGGAAACAGAATTATTTCCTTTTTTTAATAGGCAAACAGCAAATATATTAATAGCACCTAGCAAACAGGCCCACTAAATCTAGGAAATGGAAATAGAATACCTGGGGTTATAAATTTCAAGAATTGGTACCCCAGGAACCCATTGATCTCATTCTAATGTTTGGAAACCATAGGAATCTGATTAGAAAGTTAGTTCTATTGCTACTTTTATGTTTAGTTAGTATAAAATTAAATCATATTAATTTTTAATAATGAACAAGGAATTTAATATTTTCACATTTTCAAGAAGAAAATAATTAAATTTTAAATTTTTTATTTAATATATTTCACATTTTTGAGAAGAAAATAATTAAATTTTGAAATTTTTTTATTAACTCTACAATTTTTAACTACCTCTATTTTGAGCCATCAAATATAATTAAAAGGCTTTTAAGTTCGAAAATATTTATTTAAAAAAAAAAACTCTTAAATGTATAATCATTTTCAAATGTTTATTCAATGATGACATATAAAAAACTAGGAATTAAATTAATAAATAAAGGGAAAAGAAAAGCGATCTTCAAGATATTGGATTTGGGACATAATTAAAAAAATTTATTTTCAAAATAAGTTTTAAGGGTATGTTGGTAATTATTAGTTACTACATGCTTGTTTGGTAATTGTTTTCAAGAACAATTTTGTGTTTTCCATAAAAATAAAAATAAAAAAGCATGTTTGGCAACTAAAAACCGTTTTTTGTTTCTTGTTCTTAAAGTATTTTCACAGAACATGTTTTAATAGTTTTCTGTTATTTTCACTTGTTTTCTGAATATTGTTTTTAAAAAAAATTATACAAACATGTAGAATGATTAAAAATAAAACACTAAACATAAAAATATTAAAAATAGATTAAAAACATTTTAGGTTTTCATACAGACTTTTGTTCTATAAAACATCAAAGAATAGTTTTCAAAAACTGATTTTCAGAAATGTTTTCGAAAGCGATTACCAAACAGACCCTACAATTCTAATTCCAGGTTAGGGTAATGGATATTCACCATCTCACTTGGAATTTTGTATCCCACATTTTTTGGGTCATTCAATGACATAGGAACTCAACTTCAGGTTGATATATGCAAACAAATGCAAGAATGCTGGAAATGGGAACTGAATTCACAATTTCAGGATCTTTCATATCTAAATTAGTTTGGAAAACAGTTGAGGAGTGACTTCACAAAAGGACGTGCTTCATGGAAAAAGAAATCTCGCTAGGAAGGACAAACCGTGCTCATTAAAAGTACTGTTTCTAGCCTCCTCATTTATCTCATGTCTGCTTTTTGTCATGCCAATATCAACTCAACCAAGGTTAGGAAAGACTCGAAGAGATTTTTATAGGGACTAGGAAAGTTCTGAGGAATTTGCATTTTTTAGACGGACAATCGTATGTTCTATAAAGGAGTACAGAGGTTTGAATATTTGGAATTTACTAATTTTGAACAAGGCTTTGTTAGGTAAGTGGACTTTGAGGTTTGCTATGGGTAGAAATAAGCTATGGCGGAAGGGCATATGGGGAAGCATGGGGATAAAGATGGGTGTTTGGTGCTCTATGGTGGGAAGAGTCAATACCCTCAAGTCTTTCCAAAGCTATTTGAATGCGAAAGGTTTTTTTTATCCTTGGAACTAGGCTTTGGAATAATATTTGGTGTGAGGACTTTACACTTACTATTGTTTCCAAACTTTTTAGCCATCTTTAAACAAAGGTACCCTAGTGACGGATTATTTGTATGTGGAAGGTAGTTGTAGCCACTGGACTCTTAAGGTTCATCAGGGGGTTTATGATTAGCAATTGGAAATAGTAGAATCCTCTTTCACTTGTATTCAAATGTAATTGTGCATGAAGAAAAGGAGGATAACTTAGCTTAGAAGTATGCTAAAGATGGAAAATTATTTGTGAAATTATTCTATAAGATTTTGAATATGAATTGTAATACTTGTTTCCATATAGAAGGGTTTGAGGTAATGCCTACCACAAAGTTGGTTTCTTTGTGTGGTAAGCAATTTGGGAAAACATATTTACTTTGGAAACAGCTTATGCAAAAGGGAAGAATTTCGGCCAATTAGTGTTGTTTGTTCCAGCAGTAAGAAGAATCAGCCAACCACTCCTATTCCTAAATTGCACCCTTATTCCTAGATTTAGCTAAACAAAAGAAAGGAGAAGAGAGAGGAATCTCAAATTCCTTTCTATGCTTTATCATATAAAATATAAAGGAAATGAGATATAATGAAGATTATTTAAAACCTTATGGATTCTAAACTCTCCATGCTCTATGTCAAAGAGGAAAAGAATTAGGGACTGATTGGAGAAAAAAAAAAAATTAAGCCCTTAAGATTGTGTTTGGGTCTGTTCTCAAAACAGTTTTTTATTTTTGAAAACAAAAAAGACATAAAAACACGCTTGGTTATCAATTGTTCCCAAAACAGATTTTTAAGAATTGTTTTTAAAACAGACTATTTTTTTATAACATATTTTAGCCATTTTCACTTGTTTTATAGGGGATTGTTTTAAAATATAATTGTACAAATATGGAGAATGATTGAAAATAACCTATTATAGATAAAAGCTATTTCAAACCTTGTGGTTGGGAGACGATGAGAGAGAGAGAGGGTGAGAGCGAGGGGGAGGGCAACGACGATGAGACGAAATCTAACAAGAAAAGGCAGAAGTTCGGGGTGGAATCGAAAATCTTTGAAGTAGAGGTGGAGAAGAGAAGGGGTAAAACCCTACTCTTCATTGTGGAAAGCAAAAAAGGGGTTTCCTCTTGGGTTAGATTGGGGCCGGCAAGTGTCGGAACGTTTCTGGAAGGGCTGGACCAGTGTATAAAGGATGGGAAAAACGACAGATGGGAGAAGGGATGGAAGGAAAAGGGGAGAAGGTATTCCATGGTGCGGGAAGTGAACAAGGCGGGAAGCTTTATTAGGCTAGGAGTCGTAGACGAGGAGGAGAAAAGGTTCAGTATCTGCATCCCGAGAGGAAGAGGGGGAAGAGAGGGGTGGACAGTTATGGCGAAAGTGGTGCGGAACTTGTATTCAAGAATCGACAAAGGGGAGGCAAAAAGGGACGAGCCAATCTCTGAAAGAATGCCTCCTGGAAAGGTGGAGAGAGGGGGAGGAAGGAATAGCAGTGGGATTAGGGTGGAGATTAAGGGAGTGGATATCTGCAGAAATGTGGATCGATTGGGACATTGCTTGATTGGAAAATGGAATCATAAAGTAGCAGGAGGAGGGGACTTGGAGAGGATGGGGTGGCTAATGGCGAGCGTTTGGGGGTTAAAAGGGAAATTAGGGATGGCTTGGTTGAACGAGGGTCAGGCCCTTTTGGAGTTTGAGAAGGCGGCAGAAGCTAGGAAAACCTTCGTCAGTGGAGCCAGACTGGTGGGGGGGATTCACGTTGATCTGAAGCTGTGGAGCCCGTGCTATGGGTGTTTGGAAGAAGGGGACTTAGAAGAGGAAGTATGGATGAGGATAAAAGGTTTGCCGTTGTCACTATGGGTACCTAATATCTTGCGAAGAGTGGGAGATGAGTGCGGGGGCTTTATAGCCATGGACGACTCGACGGAGAAAATGGAAGATCTCCGGTGGGCGAGGATTCTGGTGAAGGTGAAGAGAGGCGAGTTGCCAAGCTTGCTAGAGATTGGAGTTGAAGAAAACACATATCAACTTCCGATGTGGTGGGAAGTTATGCCACTGATCAGAAAGAAGACGAAGGAGTGTCGGAAAGCAAACGGATGCGAGGAAGGGGACAACAGAGACTCACGCGCTGGCCGGAGCGTGGAGGAGAGGGGCAGCGCTGGTCTCGAGGCTCTGCCACAGTCAGACGAAGGGATGGTAAGGCAGCCGGACGGGACGGGCAGGGTCTTGTGGTGGGCAGGATCCAGTTCGGGTCGGTGCTTCGGGTGTCAGAGGATGGGGCGGATGATGGGTCGAATCCGAATGGGTTTAATGAACCCATTGTGGGCCTTAGGAGGGATGGGAGGCCTAGCCCACTTTCAATACCTGGTTCAAAAGCAGGTTGTAGAGGTGGGCTTGGACCGACGGGCAAAGCGCAAGGCCCAAAAGGAAAGGAGAAAGTTGTAGAGGAAATCCTTGGGCCGCGATCTGGGTTTTCCATGGAACAAAGAGAGTGCAGTGGGCCGTCTTCGAGTGGGCTACAGAAGAAAGGGGCTCAGCGAGATGGGCCTCCAGGAAAGAAGAAAACAGGCCTGAAGGTGAGCAGTCCAAATTTAGACCCGGTGGAGGCCTTGGCTCAATCTGGGCCATTCGGTGAAGCCAGCTTCGAGTTAGATTTTCTAAGAGTAAGGGTGATGGAAACGAAGATCGATCAGAAGGCAAATCCCATCGAGGTACTGGCAGATAGTGCCCTCCAGAATGAAGCTCTGAGGTATGAGGCCTTATCATCTTTAGGGGGTTTGGGGGTCTCCGGCAATTCTTCTTCTTCTTCTTTGTTTTCTCTTGGTCGGACTCCAGAGGGGGAGTTCTTTGATCATTCTGGGAAAGTTAGGGAGACTTGCCAAAATGGCAGTGAATCTCAAAGGCAAGGTGCAACTGGCACCAGGGTGATTGGAAGTGCTTGTTGGGATTTGGTTGAATTCAAAGGCCCCTTGGCATCGGCAAGGGAACAGGAGGGGGGGTCTTCTCAGTATGAGACTCAAGAAGTTAGGGGGGATGAGGATTTAGATTGGCAAGAAAGTAGCCTTGTGCGATTTAGCCAATTCCTGGGTTTTTCGACTGATGGCCTGGAAAAGGAGATTTTAAATTTCCTGACTAAAATCAGGAAAAGAAGGGAAAAGATTTATAGTAAAGGATTATTGGAAAAATCGAGGTTTGAAAGAGAGCTGAAGAGGTTGGAATGCTCAGTGAATTATGAGGGGGATGGCAAAAAGAAGGGCCCTAGTCAGGGTAAAGGGGTGCAGATGGTGGTTGATTAATGAATCTCAAATTGTTAAGTTGGAATGTGAGGGGGGTGAACGAAAGTATGAAAAGGAAGGTTATTAAATCGGTTCTTAGGAAGCAGAAGGTGGATCTCTTTTGTATTCAGGAGACAAAAATCCAGAATATGACTGATAGGGTGGTGAGAAGTTTAGGGACGGGTAGATTTTTAGATTGGAAGCTTCTGAATGCGTGTGGTTCGGCGGGGGGTATCCTGGTCTGTTGGGACAAAAGAGCTCTGGAGCTGATGGAGTGGGAGGTGGGTCAGTTCTCCTTATCCTGCAGATTCAGGACAATGGAGAATGGGGTGATTTGGGCTTTTACGGGGGTTTATGGCCGTTCACTAGGCTTGAAAGGGAGTGGCTGTGGGAAGAAGTAGGGGCAATCAGAGGAATTTGGGAGGGGCCTTGGTGTATTGGTGGTGATTTCAACATTACCATGGCTCAAGGAGAAAGGAGCAGGCAAGGGAGAACAACTTCAGCTATGAGGAGGTTTGCAGAAGTTGTTGATGATCTAGGCCTTGTGGACCTTCAGCTGCAAGGGGGTGTCTTCACATGGACTGGGGGCCTGAATAGTATGTCAAGGGCTCGGCTAGATAGATTTCTGGTCTCTCCCTGCTGGCTTGATCAGTTTAGTAGGGTGAGCCAGCGGAGGCTCCCCAGGCCGATTTCGGACCACTTTCCAGTGTTACTTGAGGGGGGTAGCTGGAGGAGAGGGCCTGCCCCCTTCAGATTCGAAAATATGTGGTTCAAAGTCGAGGGGTTTAAGGATTTAATCCAGAGTTGGTGGCGGGGAATAGAGGTCAGTGGCAGTGCCAGTTTTAGACTGTCGGCAAAACTGAAGGATCTGAAGCAGAAACTTAAAGTTTGGAATAGGGAGGAGTTTGGTAATCTGGAAAGTAATAAGGAGGCCGCGATTCAGCAAGTGGAGTATTGGGACAGAGTGGAGGATGAAAGAAGCTTGTCAATGGAGGAATTAGCTTGTAAGAAGAAAGCCAAGGAGGATTATGCCAAGTGGGTTGACCTGGAAGAAACTCACTGGAGGCAGGTGTCTAGGGAGTTTTGGTTGAAGGCAGGTGATAGGAATACGAGATTTTTTCACCGAATGGCGTCTGCCCATAGGAGGGTTAATCATATGGACAGAATTAAAATTAATGGGATTAGATTGACAGAGGAGCGGGAAATCAGAGAGGGGATAGCAAATGCCTTTAAGCAGCAATTTGCTGAAAGTTCGGGGTGGAAGGCGGACATTGGTAACCTCCCTTTTAATCAAATTTGTGTGCAAGAGGCAGAAATGCTGGAGGTCCCCTTTACTGAAGGTGAAGTCCAGTCAGCCCTGATGGAAATGAATGGGGATAAAGCCCTAGGTCCTGATGGGTTCTCTATTTTCTTTTGGCAATGCTGTTGGGATTTCGTCAAGGAGGAAATAATGGAGATGTTTAAGGAGTTCCATGACCAGAATACGTTCCTCAAGAGTATTAACAATACTTTTCTGGTGCTGATTCCTAAGAAAGGAGGAGCAGAAGATTTAGGAGATTTCAGGCCCATCAGCCTTTTGGGGGGTCTTTATAAGCTGCTGGCAAAGGTGTTGGCCAACAGGCTTAAGAAAGTTATAGATAAAGTCGTATCCCAAGATCAGAACGCGTTTGTTACGGGAAGGCAGATTCTTGGCGCATCTTTAATAGCAAATGAAGTGATCGACAACTGGAAAAAGAAGGGGGACAAGGGGGTTATCTGCAAGCTAGACATAGAGAAGGCCTACGATAGCATTAATTGGCAATTCCTCCTGAAAGTCATGGAAAAAATGGGATTTGGCGCTAAGTGGCTGAGGTGGATGTGGTGGTGTATTTCCACAGCCAAATTTTCAGTTATGGTGAATGGATCGCCAGCTGGCTTCTTCTCGAGTGCTAAAGGGTTGAGGCAGGGGACCCCTTGTCCCCTTACCTTTTTGTTATGGGGATGGAAGTTCTAAGCGTCCTTATTAGAAGGGCCATGGAGGGGGGCTTCATCTCAGGGTGCAAAATTCAGTGTGATAGAGGGCGGGCTGTCCACATCGCTCATCTGCTTTTCGCTGATGACACTATTGTCTTTTGTGAGGCAAAAAAGGAATACTTAACGAATCTAAATTGGATTTTGTTTTGATTTGAAGCCGCGTCTGGATTAAGAATTAATTTGGCTAAAAGCGAGATTATACCTGTAGGGGAGGTGCAGAGGTTAGAGGAGTTAGCTGTGGAGTTAGGGTGCAGGGTGGGGCAGCTTCCGTCCGTGTATTTGGGGTTGCCTCTAGGGGTGCCTAACAAGGCTGTATATGGATGGGATGGGGTTGAAGAGAAAATGAGAAGGAGACTTGCTCTTTGGAAGAGCCAATATATATCAAAAGGTGGGAGAATCACCCTAATTAAAAGCTCAATGGGTAGCATGTCAATGTATCAGATGTCGCTTTTTCGCATGCCCATTTCTGTGGCAAAAAGGTTAGAAAGACTGCAAAGAGATTTCTTATGGGGGGGGGGATCCACGGAGAGGAAAGCTCATCTGGTTAAATGGGATGTAGTGTGTGGGGATAAGAAGAATGGGGGGTTGGGAATTAGGAAGTTTACTATCATGAACAAAGCGCTTCTTGGCAAGTGGACTTGGAGATTTGCTTCGGTTAAGGAAGCTCTTTGGAAGCAAATGCTGGTGGCTAAGTATGGTCAGGAGGAGAATGGCTGGAGGACCAAAAAGGTTGTGGGTGCGTGTGGTGTGGGGGTGTGGAAGGAGATTCTAAAGGAAGCTGGTTGGTGCTGGGATAAAATGGGGTTCAAAGTGGGAAAGGGGAATAAAATTAGTTTCTGGACTGATGTGTGGTGCGGGGATGCAGCGCTGTCACAAAGATTCCAGCACCTCTACAGCATGGCAGCCAACAGAATGGTGAAGGTTGGAGATCTGTGGGACCAGAATGTTGGGGAAGGAGGCTGGAATTTGTGTTTTATAAGGGATTTTAATGATTGGGAGGTGGAGTTGGTGGGTGAGCTGCTCCAAGCGTTGAGAGGAATCAGGATAACTTGGGAGGATGACACGGTCTTTTGGAAGGGAGGGGGAAATGGGCAGTTTAGAGTGAAGGATGCGTACAGCTGGTTGGACAGGTCTATGGATGTCAACTTTCCAAAAAATAAGATTTGGATGGGAAGGGTTCCAACTAAAATCATGTTCTTTGCGTGGGAAGCGACTTGGGGAAAGATATTGACTCTTGATAGGCTCCAAAAAAGAGGATGGCAGCTCCCGAATAGGTGTTTTTTGTGTGCTTGCGAAGCGGAAAGTGTGGATCACTTACTTATACATTGTATAGTGGCTAGAGTTCTTTGGGACTTTGTGTTGGGTTTAGTTGGGGTCAAGTGGGTGTTCCCTAATACTGTAAAGGAGGTTTTATTTAGTTGGGGGGGGATTTATGTGGGGAAAAAAAGGAAAAAATTCTGGAATGCTATTCCGTTATTCATTTTTTGGATGGTGTGGAAGGAAAGGAATAGATTAGCCTTTAGGGGGGGGGGGGACTTAGCAATTCAGAGGTTTAAATATTCTTTTGTATGTAATTTGTGGGGATGGGCTAAATTGTACATGGAAGAGGAGCCGCTCTCCCTTTTAGATTTCCTGGAGTGGTTGGCCTCCAGTTGAGGGGCGGTTTGTTTTTTTGGTTTTTTGCTTGTTTTTGGGCCTTGTTGCCTGGTATACGCCCTGTATACGTTGGGGTTTTTTAACCTCTTTAATGAATTGTGTTTGCTTATCAAAAAAAAAAAAAGTTATTTTTAAGAAATATTTAAAAATACAAAAACAAGTTGAGAACGTTCCAAATTTCCAAACAGACTTTTGTTCTAGAAAACATCAGTGAACTTCTTATGAAAATTGTTCTAAAAAACTATTGTTTATTTTCAAAAAAGTTCCCAAACAGACCCTCATTTCTTCATTTTTCTTTTCTTTTTGAGAACATGTCTTAGTTGTTTTCCCTTGTTTTCTAGGGAGTTTTAAAAAAATAAGTTACAAATATGGAGAATGATTGAAAATAATGGATTATAGATAAAAGTTATTTTTAAGAAATATTTGAAAACACAGAAAATAGGTTAAGAACACTCCAAATTCTAAACAAACTTTTGTTCTAGAAAACATCAAATAACTTTTTTTGAAAATTGTTCTCAAAAACTACTTCTTGAGAATTATTCTCTTTTTTATTTATCAGTAAATGAGAATAGTATTAAAAAGCACAAAAAATGATGCACCAAAGTACACAAGATGTATACAACGGCTGCCAAAAAGCACCAAAAAAAAAAAAAAAAAAAAAAAAAAACTAAGACCTACTCCCTCCCTTAAACCAACCCCAACCAATCAATGAAATCAACTATAAACATCAATCTTTCACCTATAAACAATTTGGTCCCAGTTAACAAGTTACACAAAAACAAGAATTTCAACCTTTAGATAGTGAGTTCCACATTCTCAAAAGATCTTCTATTTCTCTCTTTTTAAATTGTTCAGAAGAGGCATAAAGGTGTTGCCCTCCAAACTTTTTCCCGCTTTCTTCCAACAAAGGAACCATGCCAACCTAAAGGAATCTCTCTAATAATGGACTGCATCACCCAATAAACCCTAGAAAGAGAGAACAATAGCGCTCCCACAACACCCTAGTCTTGCCACAATGCAAAAGGATGCAGTCAATTGACTCCTCATGTGCATGACAAAGGAAACATCGATTAGCCAAAGACCACTCCTCCTTTAAAGCTGGTCAAGAGTCAAAACTTTCCCTCAAGTCACTTCCTACACAAAAAAAAACTCACCTTAGGTGGAACCCACACATTCCACACAACACCTGCTGGGAACTGCACTACACTTCTTGTCTCTAGGCTAGCATAAAGTGATTTAGCAGAGAAAATCTCACTCTTCGTTTCAACCCAACACACCTTATCTTCTCTACCCTCAACTACCACTTTATCTTGAAGTCTTGCCAAAAAGCATTCCACAATAACAATTTCCCAATCATTAAGAGGCCTTAGGAAGTTAGGATTCCAAACACCCCCCTCATTAGAATGTTACCACAACTTCACCACTCGAGCTTTTTTAGAGCTAGTTAGAGCAAATAAGGAGGGAAAAGAAACATTTAACGACTCATCATTTATCTTTCCAAAACTTTATCCTTTTCCCATTGCCCACCGAAAAGGACAATCTAGAACTAACTAAATCCTACAACTTCCTTATGGCCTACCATAACCCAACGCCATAATTGTCTCTCGCTTTCTTAGAGCACCAACCCCTTTGCACTTCCCCATATTTACCACAAATGATTTGTCTCCAAAAGGCCTCCCTTTCTAAAGCAGAACATCAATTCCACTTTCCAAAGGAGGGCCTTGTTAAGTGAGTGAAGGTGCCTAACGCCCAAGCCGCCCTTCCTTCTGTCAAAGCAAACGATAAGACTCACTTTCTAAGGTCCCACCCCCCTAAAGAAAGTCCTTTTGAATTTTTTCCAACATTAACCACACAATCCTCAACATCCAGAAAAGAGATAAAAAGTAGATTGACAAATTAGATAACATATTTCTAATCAACGTTAGTCTTCCCCCTTTGGAAATATATTGTCTTTTCCACATGTCAATATTTTATAAAATCTTTCTTCCACCACATCCCAAGCCACCAACAAATTATGAGGGGCGCCTAGCGGGAGCCCCATACAAGTGGTCAGTAGCATTCCCACTTTACAGCCTATTACAAGAGCCAACTCCTTTAAGTCCTCCAATCTCCCAACCGAAATGAGCTCACTCTTGGTTAAATTAATTTTCAAACCCGAAATAACTTCACACCACATAAACAACTAACTTAAGCAAGTCAATTGGGTATGAGAGGCCTCACAAAACACCAAAGTATCATCTGCAAACAACAAATGCGTAACCTCCAAACCCTCTCCACCTCTACCATTCACTTTTAAACCAGTTAAAAAGTCGCCCTCCCTTGCCCTTCTAAGGAGACAGCTAAGCGCCTCCATAGCAAGCACAAACAAATATGGAGAAAGTGGATCCCCCTGCCTTAATCCCCTAGAGTTTTGTAAAAACCCCAAAAGGGTTCCATTCACTATCACCAAGAAACTTGGAGAAGAAATGCACCAACTAATCCACCTCTGGCCAAAACCCATTTTTTCCAAAACCGCAAGTAAAAAGTCCCAATTGACATGATCATACACCTTCTCAATATCAATTGACATGATCATATGCCTTTTTGAGAACTATTTTCAAAAACAACTTTTTAGGAACCATTTTCAAAAACATTCCCATGCAAACCCTTATTTCTTTATTTTTCTTTATTTTTTATTTCCTTTCCACTCACATTTTACGATTCAAACAAAGCCTAAGTGTAAGGATTAAATTAATATATAATTATTTCCTAATAAGGAACTGAGGAGCCCTAAACTCTTGAGCTCAAACTATATAATATAATTCAACAAGAATAATGCTTGTTAACAACTCAAGATTGGGCACTAGCTAGACTTGTACAATTTTCAAGAAGAGAAAGATATAAGAGTGGCAAGAAATAACGTTAGAAACATCCTTTAAAGACTTGCGCGGGAAGGGGAAAGGTCGGTTCCAATGTTTAAGCTTTAATTTAGGACCCTGATGATGATTTAAGTTCCTCTTGGAAACTTCAATAGACAGTTTAGGATAACTTGAGTGGTTTGTTAAATTTATATTTTACTTTATTAAGTTTCTATTTTAGTTAGTGGTTTGCTTTTGTCAAGTTTTCATTTCTTTTAGTCCTCTTGACATGTTAGGAAAGTTTCTATTCTTTTTGGTTTCTAAATAATATTTTTAGAAAAATTAGTATGCTTTGTGGCTTTCCACCCCTTGATATATTTGCGCTCATTTATCAAAAAAAAATAATAATATTTTTATCCTATGTCTTTTCTATTCTTGTAAAAAAAAAATTAGTAAAATCATCCTATATGAATAGTCATAAGAATTTATAAACACATATGTAGTATTTAAAATAGGGAATCAAAATTTTAATAAAAGTGTTTGACATTGGTTATGCTTCCTTTGAGGGTGTGACTGTTTTGTTCCTAAGTGGGACTATTTAAGAAAACCTGTGTGTGATCAACCAAGAACCTTAGTGCAATTGCCAAGGATTTTTTTGTATTTTTTCTTCTTTTCGGCCATCTTTAGCTTTATATCTTATTCTATAAACTTCAATAGTCTATAATATCTAAAGATTTTGCATCAAGGTGTTGAAGCCCTTAAGACTCATTTAAACGAGGAAGGAATTAAAAATATTTTTTAAAATCTTCAGAAAATTAAGGCAGTGAGAAATATATTCTCATGGCGATATAAGCAAATATCTAAAAGCACCTATGAATGAATGTTCATGTGTACCATCCCAAAGAAATGATTCCATTAAAAGATAAAAGTTTACATATAAAAAAGACCATTTTAATAATAACAAAAAAAAAATGCTAGTCTGCACATGCTCAACTTAAAATCATTCATGTGATAAATTAGCATGCAGTTATCTATAATTAATAATGCATAGCAAAGATAAATTTATTAAGTATTTTACCTGATTGGGCTGTGGGCAGTCAACCATGAACCGAAGTAATCGGCGAACATCTTCCACAGCCAATGACGGAGCTGCTGCTAGAACTAGGAGTTCGATTACCACTAAGAGTTCATCAACCAAAGCATTCACTTCTCCAACAGGACGTGTTGCCTCATCTAGAGAAAATGTACTCACAGAGTCCTTTTCACGAATGGTCCAGTAGCATCTCCTGCAGCCATCAAGAAGCATCTGGATGGCATTAGCATCCCGCATTACTAATGACTCTGTAAAAACCATATCTGCAAGTGAGGATAGAAGCTTCTTTTGCAGTCCATAGTTGCATAAGCTCCAAATTTTCAGATCCAATAGAAGCATGCTAAAAAAATTCACTTTCAGAGCATGGTTACTTTTCTGAGACTGACAAAGAGACACAATTGCTGCAACGAGTTCCTCATCTCCTACTCCCTCACGCTTTCCAATTTCAAGTGAGGACAATGTTTGTAAAAGATAGTCTAAGATTCGTGCCAAAATCTCAGGCCCTCTTGTACAACACAATTCTTCATTGTTTCTAGGGTGTTGAATAGCCACAGATATAATTCTAAATATTGGAGCAGCAAGAGCAGCTGTTGCAGCAGACAAAGGAGGACTCCCTTGTTGAGGTTCCAAGGTATCTTTATGCACGTTGCATACTGCCAGTGGCAGTAAAGACATGGGCCCTCCATATGACAAGGCCCACAGAGCCTCCGTCGGGCGCATTCTTGTAGCAACATGTACTTGCCCAAGAACCTCCGCAGGTCTTCTGAGTATACCTAAAACATTAAAAAATGTTATTTGAAAAAGGGAAGCATTCCAAATTCAATATGATTCTAATCTAAGTACTGTTAGAAAATGCAGGAGATGACTGAGACACCTGCAGAGCCAGAAGGGGAAGCATCAGGACAGAAACGCCCACTAAGCAAATTGGGATGATAGAGTAGGTGAATGCATCCTGCAATCTCTGCATCCAGAAGTGAACTTTCTTCTGCCATGCTTTGCAAATGATCATTTGTTGCTAGCCAAGGTAAACCTGCGCCATTACCGAAAGAAGGTAAAATATCCCCTCCCCTAGATGCCAAACGTGCCATCTTCTCTGGTCCAATCGGTTCCTTAAAGATATAAACAGGCCCCATTTCAGCAAACAAAGGGCATTGACGACGACGTCTCTGTAAACCAGCCATCGTAGGAGGAGGGTTTGTCCCGATGCAGCAAAATGCAAGTGGCCTTGAGATCCGAGGAAACTCAAAAGGCCGAGTTTCATACAAGGCTCCATCAATATACAATCTCAGCTCACTCTCTGCTTTCCCAAGTAACCCATGCTTGCAAGTATGCTCCAGACCAATAAAATACCAGCATTGTGGCTTGAATGCATGAGTAAAATGCAAGGAAGCCTTCTTTCCCCTTCCACTACCACTTTCAACCACCAAAAACTGAGCATGGAAGTATGCCTCCACCCCCTGGTTATCAGCAGATAAGAAACTGAACAACCGAGGCATGTGCGCTGTTCCCTCACCAGCAAGTGCACTGGCAGCAGCTGCAGCAGACATGGCCGATGATTTCCCTGACTTGGCTGCAGCAGCAACCGCTATTGCAGCAGCTGCTGTTGCTGCATTTAGTGTGTCTGCAAATGATTCGACATATATCCATGTCGCGAATGCATATCCGCTAGTGAATGGCCAACGGCTCTCTCCAGGACCCAGCAATCCAGAGCTTTCTCCATCAAACTCAAATGTACATGATGGACCCCTCGACTCTTTCCCAACCATTGCCTTCTCCATTGCAAGCATTAATGGGGTTGCCCATACAGTGGTAAGTGTGCTCCTGATTACTTGAAACCACTTGCGCAAATCAATTACACTAAGCGAATGTCCAGCCAAATATTGGATGCAATAGCACAAAGGAGTTCCATCCCATTTCATCGGCTCAGATGAATCAACTTCCTTAGTAAAAATTCTCTCAGCTGACCCCAAAAGAACTCCTAACAGACCAGCCATAGAACACATTGCTCTGTTCCTAGTGCAAGCCTGCAGTATAGCGAGCAATCCTCTAACCATCCTTGTCCTAGGTGACATGATACTCTCACTGTCACTTTCCCATGGAAGCCATGGAATAAGCTCACCAGCCACGATAGCAGCTCTGGAGTTCAGCATTACACTGGGAGGATTGTGAAGCCCGTCATCTTCAAATGATTCAACACCACCCATTGTGGCAAGTAGCGAATCAACTACTAATAAAGCAATGCTCTCTGTTTCTTCGCCATTTCCAAAAACCTCTGCACCACTGACAATATTCTTCAATTTGTCTAAGCTTTCAGGCTTCCCCATGATAGCAGAATCCACTAGATGCAATAGCTCTGGGGACACATTCGGCATTACAGGTTTGGGCCTAGGCTTTCGAGGCGAACCAACAGGAGAGTACCCAACATCCCCAAAATAACCGGGGGCAAAATCAAGACTAGTTGAAGAGAATGTTTGTCGCATAGCATGAAATGACTCGTATCTCTCAGGACCTGGACTCGAATAATGTCGTTCATGTTGCTTATCAACTGGGGAATCAACCTCCGCCTCAAGTTTCCCATGGGCAGATGCAAAATCATCCTCAATCTCACTATTTGAATTTCTCATACTTCCCGAATTTGAAGATCGGTTACAATCCACAAAACCCTGATTTTCTTCCCGGGTGTTCTTCTCTTGGTCTCCTAAACATACTTGTTCAAACTGATCTTCATCCACAACCGAAGGCAAGGAACTAACCCCTTCCAAGACTTCTATATTTTGGCTCTCAGCTTGATCACTAATGCTAATATTAATATTTTCTTGATCAGATGTTCCTACCCTTACGTCTACAAGACCACCTCCTCCAGAGACTTTCCTCGCCTCTTGTGCTTCTTCTTCTTCCATTATAGTATTGCTTTCTTTGACCTAGTATACCCTCATTCGGACTATTTACACGCCACCTAAAAATATTAGAATAAACAAAATCAATTCAAAAACACCAGTGACCACATGCAATAAATAGTACATTAATCTCTATCCATTACAAAGTTGACATATTCATCAAAATCAGTGACTTCTCATTCAAATGCCATTTAAACAAGATTAAAAAAATCCCTATTTACACTCTCCTAGATTGCCAATAAAAATGCGGGGGAGGAAAATAGAATTCATCAAATCTAATTAGGTTTCACATCCGGAAAAAAAAAATGCAAAATGCCCACTCAAGTAAGCCGTGTAGAATCCAAGCAAATGTAAAACACAGAATTCAAACAAAGAAAGGATTAGGAATTTGATCTGAAGCAGATCCAGAGTTATAAAAGATGAATTAATGAAAAAGAGCAATAAAATTACAGATCTAGCTCAGGAAAATTACTTGAACAATGAACCATTGCCTCAAATCGATCAATAAAATAAATTTTAAAAATAATCCAAACGGATAAAAACATAAAATCAGGGTAAGATTGAGGCAGAAGAGTGATGAGAGAAATGGACGGATCAGATTGAAATCGCCATTAATGCGCAGAAAGGAGGAGGCGATAATATTACCTGCGGGAATTGGATCCGATGGTGGAGTCGTTGGGGAGAGAGAAAGAGAGATAGAAGGCGAATCGAGCGCGAGAGACAGCAACAAATAGGGGGGGTCTATGAGGTTGCCCAGTCAAAAAACGAGACAGCAAACGCTATCTCCAGGTTCGGTTTTGCTATTTCCCGTACAACGTCACAATGACTATCAGTTAAGTTTGATGGGAAGTAGGGGAAATGATTTTGAACCAACCAGCAAGACTTCAAAACGACGTCGTCCCTCTTTCGCACCGAACGATTCTCCCTTCAGGCAAGAACCAGAAAACGACGTCGTTTTGTCACAACCCAAGAACACACAGCTCCTCCGAGTATTCTCGTATGTAATAAAAGTAAAACGACGTCGTTGCACAGGCATCTAGCCAGAATAGACCTTTATCTTTGTGGGGTCGGACCCCTGCGCTAATATATCCACATTTATATCAGTCAGATTGATGAGTGTAAATTTCATTAAATGCGCATTATGGGTGGAGAATTCCATGTAGTGTGATTGAAGAAAGGTAAATAAGGAATCCTTTGTACTGTGCTGTTGCTGTGGTGCCGTGGTTATTTCTTGTCTTTACTTATCTCTCTTAGTACAAATGCCGGCAAAAGTGGGAGGTTTGGTTTTGTTTGGAAGGTTTTTTCGAAATTTGTTTTAGAAAATTGTTTTTTAATATATTTTGTATATAAATTAAAAATCTATGCGAGAACTTAAAAGATTATTAACCTGTTGTTTGTTTGACAATTTGAAATGTTATTAACATACTTTTTATATTTTTAAATATGTTTTTAAAATATTTTTTGTATCTATATTATTTTATTTTTAATTATTCTTTATATTTATATAATTATTTTTTTTAAATCCTCAAAAACACAAATGAAAATAACTAAAATAATAAAAAAATGTTTTTAAAACATTTTGTTTTCTAAGAACAAAAAATCGCTTGCAAATGTGTTGGAACCAATAATGAAAATATCGGTAATTACGCATATATCGATACTTCGATTTTACGGATATATCAGAGATATATCGACGGATATTTTGGAAAAAAATATTGGTAGGCTTAAAATTGTTAAAAACTTATGAAAATGTAAGGAAAGCCTCATAATAATATAATTAGAAATATAATAGACATTTTAAAGTTATTTTATTGAAAATTTTGATATATGTATAACATGATTCATCATATTTGATAATAATATCGTATGCATCGATAAAAATATGAATTTTATAAGTGTATATTTATTATTAAATTACATTTAATATTATGA
The DNA here is from genome assembly GCF_004353265.1 of Vitis riparia. Lineage (NCBI taxonomy): Eukaryota > Viridiplantae > Streptophyta > Magnoliopsida > Vitales > Vitaceae > Vitis > Vitis riparia. The sequence goes on from NC_048445.1 coordinate 4,933,197, forward strand.
TATTTGATTATAATATGTCTAATTTTAAAATATATATTAATATTAAAATTATGATCCATTTAATTCAATTGTATTAAACAATATAAAATAAATTATGATATATATATATATATATATATATATATATATATATATATATATAAATTTTTAATATTTAATTAATTATTAATGATATTAAAAACATTATGAAGAAAATTATATAATTTTTATACTTTTGGTAATCAATTAAAAGAAATTTTTGCATTTGATTATAAAATAATTATAATTAATTTGATCTTTAAAATATTCTTTTAATATTTTCTTTATATAATGAGTTTAAGTATATATAAGTTTAGTGCACAATATAGCAAAGGCAAGTTTGCCTAGATGGCAAGTGGAGTGTACCCCATTGTAGCGGCACTGTAGCACATTGACTTTATTGTAGCGCGTTTGACTTCCGTTAACCCGCATTGACTATGCAATATATTGGGAAAAATCGACAATTTATCGCCAACACATTGACTTCATTGTAGCGCGTTTGACTTTCGTTAACCCGCGTTGACCATGCGATATATCAGGAAAAATCGCCGATATATCGCGAAATATCGCCAATTTCTCGGGATTTATCCCAAAATATTGTCGGACCGATATTTCTCGATGAAATATCGTGTCGATACCCTTCGATGCACAATATATCAACGATATAATCGTCGACATATCGCGATATATCGTCGTCATATCGCAATATTTTCCTCCTTGGTTGGAACACAACCAATGATGTCTTTTTCAACTAACTTCCTTCAAGCGAATGATGAACATTCTAATCGTTCCTACAATAAAGTGTGCTTAGATGTTTTTTTTTAACACCCCCTTTCAAAACTTAAGTTAGTTTTTTGAAAAAAAAAAAAAAACAAAAACAAGTTATGGTTTTTTTAGGAAACTTTTGTCATACCTGAATTTTGATATCTAATGGCTTTTTAGTTGTTTGACGGTGTTGTTACTACTTTAAAATGTAATCTTGTGAATAACAGTTTTTAGGCTTAAAGTCGGGTGTTTATATTTATGATTGTTTTGAACATAATTATTCAAATCATTTATTACTTGCACAATAAATATAGAGGCTTTCGAATAACACTTTCTCTTATAGGAGCTTGTGGCTAGATGGATGCGGACCCATAAGATGGACTTTTGTGCTTACCATTTAGGACATCATTTGTTTTTTTATTTTTTAGGAGTTAATGATGTTAGGGATGGTTTGTTTTTCAAATTTAAAACAACTTGGTTTAAGATTTAAGATAAAACTAGACAAAATTTATTTATTAATTTTTATTAAAACAAAATTATCTTAGAAAAAGTCACAACTTTTTTAGGTATGTGATTTTTTATAAATAGAAACTAATAATAATTCCTTAATATTTGCAAATTATTTTTAAAAAATAAGGCATTAAAAAATATTTATTATTTTATAATTAAAATTTTTTAAATTAATTTTTAAAAACATAAGATAAGTTCGTAATTTTTATATAAGAATTATCATATTTTATATAGATGACATTATTATTTTTATTTTTAAAAATAAAAAATAAAACATATATTTTCGAATAATAAAAATATAAATAATTTTTAAAATATAGTCTTAAGTGTGACCCAACTTAGTGGGTGTCTTGTAAACCAACTCAATAACTTAAAGCGACTTAATAATTTAATTTAAGTCATTAAGTAAATTAATTATATTTGACAATATAATTTAATGATATGACTTAAAAGTAAAAGAAAAAACCAAAGTAAAAACCAATTTGATTTAAATTATTAAGTAAATTAATTGTTGCTAGAAAATACCACTATTTTTTTTTTTTTAATCTTCCAAATCATTTCTACAAACAATTTGAATCATTTTTTTCTCTCTCTAATCCTTCAATAAAAAGATTTGTTATCTTCATAAAACTAGAAGGTGGAATTAATAATTGTTGGATTCATTCCCAAAATTAAATACCTCATTCAAGAAATCCAATCCATATGAATTAATAAAAAAGACAAATCCTTTACGATTTATTATTTATATAACTTATATTATTTTGTATAATAATATTCATTTTATTTATTTTTTTATATTTTTAATAAAAATATCAAATTATAATTATATACTTTTCATTTTCTATAAAAATATACATATTTATTTTTATTTTTTGTTATTATATTAAAATTTTGTCTCATTTATTATTTAAATTCTATGATAAATACATAAAATAAAGTTTCAAAAAATATTATGGGTAACTTTAGAAAAATGGGACTGGATTGAGCCTACATTGAATATCTTGGATTTGAAATCAAGTTGGGTTTAATTGTTTCTTAATTGAGATTAAATTTATGTTAATCTATCCACTAGCAAACTTGTTAAAGAGTTTAAAGCCAACAAACTCTTATCAAGGATAAAATGTCAACAAATGGAATCGAAAATACCTTTATCAAGGATAACATAGTTTTTTCCTAGTAACCATTGACATCATAAGAAATGATAATATTAGCCCTATACCACACACTATGAAAGGTTGTCAACATAAGAAAAATTGATCAAAATGGAAATAAACTATCCAAACATAATTAGATTCATTGAAGAAACGAAAAGTATTTGGATCTATAATCCAAACCCATGAAGTCGTCAAGTTTGTTAGATATAAATACGTATTTGTAAGAAAACACAATAAGAAAAATAAAATCATGTAATATAAAGTGTAACTCATAGCTCAAGGTTTCTTGTAGAAATCGAGTATTGACTATAAGGAAACATACTCTTTTGTGATAAATGCAATCATATTTAAATATTTCATTAATTTATTAGTCTTTGAAAGACTTTATATGTGTCTCATAGATATTATTATTGTATATTATATGGATTTACAAATATATATGAAAATCCTTAAAGGAGTTTATATGCCTAAACAATTAATTCAAAATATCATAACATATATTCAATAAGTTACAAAAATTCTTGTATGAATTAGGCAATTGTTATAGTTTATATGGATGATTTGAATATTTTTAGAATTCTTAAAGAGCTTACAAGAATAGTTGACTATCAGAAAATGAAAATTGAAAACAAAGATTTAGGAAAACAAAATTTTGTCTTAGCCAATAAATTAAAGACTTTCTAAAAGAATTGTTAGTCCATTAGTCAATATATATGAAGTCTTGAAACTCTTTTATATGGATAAATCACATCCATTAAAATCACATATGGTTGTTTGTCCACTTGAAGTGAATAAGGACGTGTTTCATATTAAAGAAGATAATGAAAAATTGTTTGGTGTATAAGTACCATATCTCAGTGTAATCGGTACATTGATGTATTTAGAAAATTATACAAGATCATATATATCATTTTTTATGAATTTAGTAGAAAAACATAATTCTACACCAACTTGAAGAAATTGAATTCAAAGAGAAATGAGTAAGTGTTTGCTATTGGTTTGTATACAAAGTTGTCACCTTCCTAAATGGATTCTATTGAAGTGGAGAATGGTAGCTAGTTCTTCAAATCATTCAAAAGTACTCGCAATTTATGAAGCGAGTGGAAAATATGTGTGGTTGAGATTTGTTATCCAACATATTCAAGAATCATATAAAATATATTCCATTAAAGATAATCCGACAATGTTACATAAAGATAATGTTGCATTCATTGCATGGATTAAAGAATGGTGCATTAAAGGTGATGAAACTTAGCATATATTGCTCAAGTTCATTTATACTTATAAGCTCTCGAAGAGTTGTTAAATTGGTGTTCAACAAGTAAGGTCAAGCAAGAACTTAATTGTTCTATTCACAAAGACATTACCAACAACAATACTTAAAAAACTTTGAAATGCACTAACTTAAAAAATTTGATATTGATCTACTAAAGAAAGTATGAACATGCCAACATGAGAGAAAACAAATTAACGAGGATGTCACTACACTATACTACTCTTTTTCCCTTCATCTAAGTTTTATCTCATTAGGTTTTGATAATTAAGTTTTTAACGAGACAGACGTAATTGTCTAAAATAAATATTGTACTATTTTTCTTTATTAGTCTAGGTTTTAATAAGACATGTTAAGAATGATGGTCATAAAAACGGAATATAATAAATATTTATAGTTGTTTGTAAATAACAACATTATTACCATGTTTATATTATTACCATAATGATATTACCTTTAACTTATAAATAAGGGTTTATGAGTTAACAAAGAAAACCCGACAACTAAATTATTCTCCCATTCTATTTTCTTTCTTTTAATTTTTACATTTATTTTATAACATCTTTCATAAATACCATTTTTTTTTTTAATAAACAAGGTCATTAAATGCATCCATTTAATTTTTCTATATATCCACCTATTTTTCATTTTATTACTACATATTTAAAGATATAGGATCTTGGAGATCACCCCAAAACTGCATGGATCTTTTCAACATCATTAAACACCTGCATCTTTTTCAATATAATTTATTGGACCCTAATAATTAGTAAAATTTTATTTCACTTTCGAATAAATATTACACTTTATTTATTAATAAAATTAAAAATATTAATTTATTATTTTCCTTTTAGGTTTTTAATTTTATATATATATATATATATATATATATATATATATATATATAATTTCTTATAATTATTTTAAATTTAATAATATAAAAATATATATTTATTATGTCATGTTGATATCATGGTCTGACTATAATTAAGAGTCTATTTGGTAGTGATTTTATGAAATGTTTTTAATGTTTTTAATATTTTTAATACTTAAAATTTTTTATCAAGTGTTAAAAAAAAGCTGAAAATGAATTATAGAATTACTATCAAATGCACTTTAAATCACCTTTCAGATCCGTAAATTATGATTCAATTACTTTTTTAAGTTCAATTATTTTAGAAACATTCACCGTGTGTACGAATTAAGGACCTTATAAAGGGGAAGAGCAATTTAATAAAAGAAGGAAGTTTTTAGTTTTGTTTAGTAATATTTTTAAAACTATTTTCCAAAAAATAGTTTTATAGGATGGTGTTAGAAATAGTTATAAGTTGTTTATTAGAAACAAATTTTTTCTTGAAAACCCTTGCTTTTATGTTGGACCGAAAAAAATTTAAAAGGTTATGTTTAGTTCCTAGAAAGTATCAAGATAATAAAAAAATATTAAGAAAATTAATTTTCTCATATTTGATTGTAATATGAAAAATACAAAAGAAAATCAAGTATAATTAAAACAAGTTAGAAATTTACATATTTTTTAAACAATTTAATCTTTATGTCAAAGAGTTAAAATAAGTAATATGAGTTTGAAATATCATATAAAATAATTTATTGACATTAAATCCATTTTTTATTATCATTTCATTTTATTTTTCATTTCAATTTTCTTTTCCTTATATTTTCCCTCAATTTTTTTTTGGAAACCAAACATAATCAAATTATTCTTCATATTTATAACTCTAATATTATTAGAATACCATATCGAAAATACCTTGAAATTATTATAAAAAACAATCTACTTTGTAGAATAAACTTTATATATATATATATATATATATATATATATATATATATATATATATATATATATATATTAAATTAGAAAACCATTTTCTATATTGAACAAAAAATTATATATTTGTAAAAACAGCTCCCAAGATGCTTTAAATTAATTTAAATAAATAATATTTTTATTTAAAAAATAATTAAAAAAAATTAAAGTAAAAAAGGAAAACCAAATTTCATTAAACTAAAAGTAGAATGACAATTTTGATGAGTTGATTGGGTTGAAGACTAATTTAAACCGAATTCAAATTAAGAAATCATAAATCATAAATCTGAACTCATCATAAATCTGAACTCAACCCAACCCGATTTCTACCCCAAGGTACTTAATTCAAGTTTAACCCAATCTTATTTCTCTAAGTTTGGATTGATCGAGTAAGACTTGAGTTGATCACAATTCAAAATCCATATATAATATTTTTAATTTTTTTTATATATTTATATGAAAGTTTAAATAGTAAATAGTACAAAATTTTAAGATAGCAACAAAAAAATAAAAATAAATTTATACATATTTCTAAAAAAATGAAAAAAGTAAATAATATAATAAAATTTGATTTTTTTTCTTAAAAATATAAAAAAATGAATATTATTATACAAGATAATATATATTATAAAAATACTAAATCAAATTTGGGTTAAATTCTAGTTACCTAGATATTAGTTTGAATCCAACCCAAATTAAACTTGGGTTGAAAAAACCTAATCCAAGCCTAATTCGAGTACTTACTTTAACATCAGATTGATTCAGATCAACCTGCTACTTGCAACACTACTAAAAAGGTAAGATGACATGCAAACTAAAGAGAGTATAAAGAAATTTGATCTAAGAGATCCTTAGCCTTTTCTTCTGAGAATTATTATTGATTAAATGTTATTCTTTATAGTTGATTAAATGTTATTCTTTATAGTTGATTAAATGTTATTCTTTATAGTCTATGTTTATTTGTATAGGTAAAATCACCATAAAGTTTCTTTAGAAGTTGCCTTTCTTTTGGCTACCTTGATTTTTATAAATAGATTTCGAGTCTTTCCAACTTTGCAAGTATGTAGCAAGAAAATTTTACTGATTTATCTTAAAACAAATTGTTGGGACCTTTGTTGATTTCCCAAAGGAAACATGGTTGACAATTAGAAAGCAAAAAACTAATTTTGAGAATGTTTTTAGAGAATATTTTTTTAAATATTTTTAATTGTTTTTATTTATTTTTTTAAGAATATTTTAAAAAATGATTATAAAAATATAGAAAATGATTAAAAATAAAATATTGCATATTAAAATTATTTTAAAACATAAAAAAAATTAAAATATATTTCAGGTTTCCAAATAAACTTTTATTGTTTAAAATATTTTAAAAACAAATTTTAAAAACCATTTTCAAAAATCATTTTTAAAGATATTTTCCAACATAATATGAGGAGGATTGATTCTAGTAAGCGTTTTTAGTATTTTTAACACTTAAATTTTTTTTTTCTTTCAAGTATTAAAAAAATTAAAAAGCTTTTTAAAATTAGTGCCAAATGTACTCAAAGACTTTACTTCGAAGTGCACTTTGAAAGCCCTTTTGATGATGGGCTGGTGGCTGAGTGAGAAGTGCACTTTGAAAGCCCTTTCGATGGTGGGCTGGTGGCTGAGTGGGGGGTGAGGCATGAGTAATGGCCCATACAATGCTTTGGCCAATTAACCCTTTGGGCTACTTTGAAGGGATCGGTCAGTCCGGTCTACAATTCAAAAAATACATTTAGTAATTTCTGATAACAGGATATTTTCACTTTTTTAAAAAATAAAATATATAAATATAAAAAAATGTTTGAAAACAAAATATTATATATAAAACCTATTTTTAAAAAATATTTGAAAACATAAAAAAAGTAAGTTGAAAACACTATTTATAAATTCTTAAATAATTTTTTATTAAAAGTTATTTTAAAGAAATATTTGAAAACATTGAAACAAATTGAAAATGTTAAGAGTTTTCAAATATATTTTGTTTTAAAAAATTTCAAAAAATTATGTTTAAAAATTATTATCAATTTATTTATTTATTTTTTTGAGAATTTTTTTCGAAAACATTTTCCAATAAATCATTATTTTCCACTTCTATGTTTCCAATTTTATCATGTTCTTTTTCCATAGAATACCTATGCCTTGTTTGATTTGATTTATGAAGAGAGAAAATCTCTTTTCTTAAGCTTAGTATTGCTTAATTTTATTATTATTTTTTAAAAAATTTAATATGAAAATATTTTTAAGAAATTATCCCGTTAAAGCAAAAAATAGAATGTCATTGCTGATAAAACCTCCGAGAATTTCTTCAAATCTTAATGTCAAAAGTCAAGCATTTTTGGTAAATTAATTGATATTTTTAATGGTATAATCAATCAAAGGATACAATCAAAAGCTTCATCAGCAAGCAACGATGTACTAGATGCCTTCCTCAATCTCACAAAAGAAAATAACCAAGAGTGGAGCTGCAGTGATGTTATACATGTGCTTGTGGTCGGTATCGTATCTCAATCCTTGCTTCACCATATATTATATTAGTATAATCATCTTTCTACAAGGACCCACTCCCTCCCTCCCAACTAGATATTGTCACTTATAAGTAAATCGTCCGTACGTATATAGCACCCTTCCATACAGATAATATACAAAGTCAAGACATCCGGGCCAAACAAAGTGTATCCCTTGCGGGCCAAACAAACTCCACAATTGAGGTTGGAGATGTTGTAGAACAATTTTAAAGATTACCAAATATTTTATCAACCCAAAACGAGAAATCTCATGTTAAATAAAAAAGAAAACATGCCGATTAAATTAGAGAATGTAGATAAACATGAATCCATTGTTGATTTTGAAGAAATATGGTTTTTCTAAGGTAATAGAGGAAGAAATCACCTTTCTGTTTTCTCTCTTATGATGGGAGGCAGAAGAGGGAATGTTTTTTTGTATTTTCAGAAAAGAAAAACTAAAAGACACCAAACTTCAATTTCCTTTTTTTTTTTTATTAACTTCCCCTATACCTTAAGGACTATACCCATTGGGTTGTTGGGTCATATGTGTCTTAGGCCCATCATATAAGACACGTGTGACTTTGGGCTCTACACACAAGGTGAGTCATACTTAATAAATATAAATTGAATATATATAGATAGCTTAATCATAAACAATTATTAATATATGTGAGTCCATAATTATTTTAACAGGAAATCGACTCTAATATCATTTTTAATAGATCAACTTCTTCATGACTCTAAAATACACCTATAAGATTTAAAAAACAATATATATATATATATATATATATATATATATATATATATAAAAGTTAAAAACTTTTTTGTCTCTCCGGGGTATCATTTAACTGTCATTTTTATCATGGAAATTGCATTTTAGAGTATAAACCTACTTCAGAAAATATATTAAACCATTTTTTGGAATTCTATTTCTTTGATATCACTTCTAGTTCATATATTTTCGGGAGTAATTTAAATTCCTTACTTAAATGCCTCCTGAATATATATACATAGATTTCATTCATCATGAGTATAGCCATATATACACACACAAGAGGATTGAATTCTCAATCTTTTAGCTGAACTATAGTTTAATCTCCTGAAGAATGACTTCAATGATTTTTGGAATAATTTGTCAATCATTATATTAGATCCTTGGCAACTTCTCCACTGAAGTGTCTATATTATGTACCTGGAATTGCATTTCCTTTCAACTTTTAACTGTGAAATTGGTTAAGTTATTAAACTGAAATTAACCTAAAAACTTAAGTAAACAATCAATTAGAAGTTAGTCTTCCTTGGAGTTATCTCTTGTACAATTTTTCTTGAGTTTTCATGTAGAAAACATTGGTAACTGCATAGTTGTAAACGATGATCAATGAAACCTTAATTCTAACACTGCTTTGTATGATCAGGATGTCTTTGTTGCGGGAACTGACGCCACTTCAGACACAATAGAGTGGGCAATGGCAGAACTACTACAGAACCCGGAAACAATGGTAAAAGCTCAAAGGGAGCTCCAAGAAGTCCTTGGCAAGGATGGGATAGTTCAAGAATCAGACATCTCGAAGCTCCCTTACTTACAAGCCATAGTTAAAGAGACCTTTAGGTTGCACCCACCAGCCCCACTGCTAGTTCCCCATAAAGCTGAAACTGATGTAGAAATATGCGGCTCCACAGTTCCAAAGAATTCCCAAGTACTAATTAATGCATGGGCTATCGGTCGAGATCCAAGCACTTGGTCGAACCCGAATGCATTCGTGCCTGAGAGGTTTTTGGGGCGTGATATTGATGTCAAAGGCCGAGATTTTGAGTTGATTCCATTTGGTGCTGGAAGACGAATATGTCTTGGACTGATATTAGCTCATAGGATGGTGCACCTGATATTGGCCTCTCTTCTTCATTCCTATGCTTGGAAGCTTGACGATGGTATGAAACCAGAAGATATGGACATGAATGAGAAGTTGGGATTTACATTACAGAAGGCCCAGCCTCTACGGGCTATTCCCATCAAAGTTTGATTGTATTTTTATGTTGTAATGAATGTAACTTCTATGTTGTTTATCTACCCTATCATTACCTAATACTCACCCAAGGTTTTCAAAATATTTGTTTTTTCTCTGTTGTGTCACTTGCATCAGAAACAGCTAAAAGGGTGGATGGAATTTTTAGTAGTCTTGATCTACAATATAGAAGAAAGAACTAACGAGGAATATACTCATCGGAGACATCGAAATCATGGTTTAATGTAGTGTCTTGATTGTAGGAACTAGGAACAATAACAGAGTAGGCATTTTCAGACGACTGAAATAAAAATGTTCATGAAATAAATGAGCTGAGACAAAGATGTTTTGAAAATGAATATAAAAGTTGGGAAATAAGTGAGGCATAATTTATGGCCCATACAATGCTTTGACCAATTTACCCTATGGGCTACTTCGACGGACCGGCCGGTTCACCAGTTACCACCGGTTTGAAAGTCAAAAGGACTTGAAAAGGCAAACCCTATCAGAAAAGGAATTGGTTGGTCCCCTCTACAATTCAAAAACTACATTAATTTAATAATTTTTTTAAAAAAGAGGGTATTTTCACTTATAGTCTAATTTCTGAAAGAAATATTTTCCCTTATTTTTTGCCTTTTTGGAATCATGTGTAAAAATAAATATATAAATATGAAGAATGATTGAAAATAAATTACTATATATCAAAAATATTTTTACAAAATATTTAAAAATGAAGAAAAAAAAGTCAATAACATTTCTATATATCAAATGATTGAAAATGTTTTTGAATATTATTCTCGAAAAACCAAATAAACCTTAACTTTTCATATTTATGCATTCAATTTTGTTATGTTCACAAATCAAATATTTCAACCTACTTTTCCAAGTTTTTCCATAAAATGTTTATGTCTTGGTTTGATTTATGAGAAGAGAAAAACCTTTTTTAAAGTTCAATAAAAGGTTTTATGGAGGCTTAATTAATTTATTTAAGATTTTAAAAAAACTTAATATGAAAGTTAATAAAATGTTCTTCTTGTCAAAGCTTTATTTTGTCTTATACAAATTTTTTTTATGTTGAATAAAATTTTTAGTATTGTCAATAAAAAAAAGAAAAAGGATTTTACTATTAATAAAATCTCAAACAATTTCCATTTAGATGGTTGAGTCCAAGTCATGCAAGTCTCATGGTCGAGTAGGATACACGGAAATCACGTGTGGATATTAGAGTTCAAATTTTACAAGTCTCTTGGATTTCAATAATTTCTTACCTACTTTTCCCTTGGATAAGCAGTTCATGGTCCTCATGTTTCTATACAAATACCACAGAAGATGGGGAGAATGGGAGCATCAAGAATAGAAGAGTAGTATTGAAAGGGATAGCCGATGGATTACATTACAGTTTTGCTTTTGCTTTCCTTTGTGTGGACCTGCATTCATCTCCTCAAGCTCAGTCCAACTGGCCGGAAACCCAGTACAGCCAGCCTCCCTCCAGGCCCCCGCCCCTTTCCAATCATCGGCAACATCCTCAAACTTGGGGACAAACCTCATCAATCTCTTACAAATCTCTCCAAAATATATGGCCCTGTAATGTATCTCAAGCTTGGGAGTGTTTCCACCATAGTCATTTCCTCTTCTGAAACTGCCAAAGAGGTCCTACACAGAAATGATCAAGCCTTCTCTGGCCGAGTAGTCCTAGATACCATCAAAGCCCATAACCATCATGAATCTTCGGTGGTATGGAGTCCGGCATCTGCTTATTGGCGAAAGATTAGGAAGATATGCACCAGGGAAATGTTTTCGGTGCAGCGGCTTGATGCCAGCCAAGGCCTTAGGAGAAAAATAGTACAGGAACTGCTGGACTATGCGAAAGAATGTTGCGGTAGGGGTTGTGCAGTCAATATTGGTGGAGCAGCCTTCACAGCAAGCCTTAATTTGTTATCAAACACCATTTTCTCCATTAATTTGGCTCATCACGGCTCTACTTTTTCACAAGAGTTCAAGGATATCGTATGGCGTACGATGGAAGACGCTGGAAGACCCAATTTTGCAGATTATTTCCCGGCCTTTAAATTGATTGACCCACAAGGTATACGGCGGAACGTGAAGATTCATGTAGATAAATTGATTCATATTTTTGAAGGTATAATCAATCAAAGGTTGCAATCAAAAGCCTCATCAGCAAGCAACGATGTACTAGATGCCTTCCTCAATCTCACAGAAGAAAATAACCAAGAGTGGAGCTGCAGAGATATTATACATTTGCTTATGGTGAGTACCATATCTCAATCTTTGCTTCACTATATATTAGTATTGTCTGTCTTTTAACTATATGGACCCGCTCCCTCTCAAGTAGATATCGTCGTCTACAAGCTAAGTAGATATTATTCTTTACAAGGTTAAAAAGAGCTCATACATATGTTGCTTCCTTCCATGTAGATATTATACAAAGTGAAGACATATATATAGTCAGTAGATAGAGCCCTGCTCCTTCCCATGAAGATATTATACAAAGTTAAGACATATATAGTGTCAAGAAATAGACACCCCTTGCATATATAGCCAAACAAACTTTCCCTTAGGGTTGATATTATTTATAACAATTTGTTTTTTCATGATTTTAAAAAGCGTCCACAAAATTAAAAAAATTCCAAACATATATTGCATTAAAAACTTTTTCTTTTCTTTGATTTGAGATATCATATTAACTGCCTTTTGCATTCATTACATTGAATTTTAGAGTATAAGCTTACTTCATAAAAGATGTAAAACTATTTTATGGAATTCAAGAAAGTGACATGGCTTTCTTGAATCTCAATCTTTGCTTCAAAATACATTAGTATGGTCATCTTTTAACTGTAAGGACCCACTCCTTTTCTCCCATGTTGTAGTTATTATACAAAATTAAGACATTCATGCAAGACCAAACAAACTCCTCCAATGAGGTTGATTATGATACTATTTGTAATGATTTACGCTTTCCTTGGAATTCAAGAATCTAGTTCAAATATATTATGGAGTAATTTAAGTTCCTTATTTAAATGCCTCCTGCATATATGGATTTCAGTCAATAGTAACACTTATATATTTTCCCGAGAAGATTGAATTTCTCAATCTTTTAGCTGAACTACAGCCTAATTTTGATGAAGAATGGCTTCAGTGACTTTTGGAATAATTTATAAATCATTCTATCTGATCCTTGGTAACTTCTCCACTGAAGTATCTATATTATATACCTGCAATTGCATTTCCTTTTAACTTTTCACTGTGAAATTGGTTAAGTTATTAAACTGAAATTGACCTAAACACTTAAGTAAACAATCAATTAGAAGTTAGTCTTCCTTGTAGTTATTTCTTGTACAATTTTTCATGATCTTTCGTGTAGAAAACGTTGGTAACTGCATATTTGTAAACGATGATCAATGGAACCTTAATTCTAACACTGCTTTGTGTGATCAGGATCTCTTTCTTGCGGGAACTGACACCACTTCAGAAACAATAGAGTGGGCAATGGCAGAGCTACTACACAACCCGGAAACAATGGCAAAAGCTCAAAGGGAGCTCCAAGAAGTCCTTGGCAAGGATGGGATAGTTCAAGAATCAGACATCTCAAAGCTCCCTTACTTACAAGCCATAGTCAAAGAGACCTTTAGGTTGCACCCACCAGCCCCACTGCTAGTTCCCCATAAAGCTGAAACTGATGTAGAAATATGTGGCTTCACAGTTCCAAAGAATTCCCAAGTACTAATTAATGTATGGGCTATTGGTCGAGATCCAAGCACTTGGTCAAACCCGAATGCATTCGTGCCTGAGAGGTTTTTGGGGTGTGATATTGATGTCAAAGGCCGGGATTTTGAGTTGATTTCATTTGGTGCGGGAAGAAGAATATGTCTTGGACTGCCATTAGCTCATAGGATGGTGCACCTGATATTGGCCTCTCTTCTTCATTCCTATGCTTGGAAGCTTGACGATGGTATGAAAACAGCAGATATGGACATGAATGAGAAATTGGGGTTGACATTACACAAGGTCCAGCCTCTACGGGCTATTCCAATCAAAGTTTGATTGTATTTTTATGTCTTAATGAATGTAACTTCTATGTTGTTTATGTACCCTATCATTACCTAATACGCACCCAAGGTTTTCAAAAGATTTAGTAAAATTGAGTTAGTAAACGGTAGTATAAACATATAAAATCATGTTATAAATAAAGAAGGATTTAGGTACAATAGGTGGGACCTTCGTTTTTTCTCTGTTGTGTCACTTGCATCAGAAACAACTAAAAGGGTGGATAGAAGTTGTAATAGTCTTGTGCTACAATATAGAAGAAAGAACTAAGGAGGAATATGCTCATCGGAGTCATCGAAATCATGGTTTAATGTGATGTCTTTATTGTAGGGAATCATAGTTTAACAATAACGGAGCTAACATTTTTAGACGACTGAAACAAAAATGCTCATGAAATAAGTCAGCTAACATTTTCATATTTGATATTTCATATATATATATATATATATTAATATTTGTAAGAAAATGATATTATTTAGCTTTATTTACTAGTTAAATATTAGTTAATTTTATAGTTTTAAAAGATAGTAGGTTATTTTGCTTATATCATTTTTTCAAATTTATTATTACATAAATAAGTAGGATACATTTAGCTAATAAGGCAACTGTTATATAACAAAACTAGCACTAGGTCTAGTGGTTGCACTGTCATTTCTTTGAATCTTCGATCAATGGTCCCATACTATAGATTTGTGGTATGTGGTGTTTTTGGCCCACCCTTTGTCAAGCTGAAGACGGAGAAGAACAAAGCCGAAGCTTGTCTCGGTGCTTAAGAAATAGACACTGACCAAGTGGTTTGGTAAGAATATCAACAATCTGGTCATCTAAAGAAATAAAACAAACCTGAATGTTGCGTTGTTGGACTTGTTCTCGAATGAAATGATAGTCAAGTTCGATTGTTCGAGCATGAAAGACAGGATTCAAACATAGATAAATAGCTCCCACATTATTGCACCACAATGTAGCTGGATTTGAGGAAGAGAAGCCAAGTTCAGAGAGAAGTGATCGAAACCACATAATTTCAGCAGTAGAGTTAGCAAGAGCACGATATTCACTCTCGGTGGAAGATGGGGCAATGGTTAGCTGTTTCTTCGAAGTCTATGAAATAAGATTTTTGTCCAGATAGACTGCATAACCATTTGTTGATTGACGATCATCGGGGCAACCACCCCAATCACTGTCAGTGAAGCATTGCAAATCAAGAGTGGAATGCCTGGAGAAGAATAAACCGAAACCAACAGTAGCCTTAAGAGAGCGCAACAACCTCTTAACTGCTGTCCAATGCTGTTGAGTGGGCTGATGCATAAATTGAGATAATTTATTGACCGAGAATGAGATATCAAGTTTGGTCAGAGTAATGTACTGCAAGGATCCAACCACTTGGCGATATTGCTCTGCATTTGATAAAGGATTACTAGAGAGTTTGGAAAGTGGAGGGCTGGTCGACATAGGTGTATGACAAGGCTTGCAGTCAGACATGTTAGAATTGGCCAGCAGATCAGTAATGTACTTTCGTTGGGTGATGAGAAGACCATTAGCCAAAAATTGTGCCTCAATACCCAAGAAGAAATGAAGGAATCCAAGGTCTCGAACTGGAAAGGTTGATTTGATCTTACTTAAAAACCAATCAAGTTTTGTAGAATCAAAGCAAGTAAGGAGGATATCATCCACATAAATTAGAACATAGAATTTAAGAGCACCTTGATGAAGAATAAACAAAGAATAATCAGCCTTTGAAGCTTGAAAACCAAGGTCCTGTAGAAAGGAAGTGAGTCTGTGAAACCAGGCCCGAGGGGCCTGTTTGAGACCATACAACAACTTAGACAACTTACACACATAGTCTAGATGTGAAGAGTCTTGAAAGCCAATGGGTTGCTCCATATAAATATCTGAATCAATAAAACCATGTAAAAACGCATTTGAGATATCAAGTTGGCGGATTGGTCAATGTGAAGAAGTAACAATTGATAAAATAGTCTAAATTGTAGTAGCTTTAACCACAGGACTAAAGGTCTCAATGTAGTCAATACCAGGCTGCTGCGCGTAACCCTTCACAATGAGCCGAGCCTTAAATCGATCTATCTCCCCATTAGCTTTCCTTTTAATTTCTAATACTCCATTTGATTCAAGTATAAAACTTGAAAAGAATGATGGTAGATCGGTGGCTCAACTTGAGTATGCAAGTGCAATTGGAAGTCTTATGTATGCTGCTCAGTGTACTAGGGCTGACATTTCATTTGCAGTTAGTAAACTAAGTAGGTTTACTAGCAATCCAAGCGTGGAACATTGGAAAGCTATTGGTAGAGTTCTTGGTTACCTAAAGAATACCAAAGAACTAAGCCTCCAATATTCAAAGTTTCCTGCTATATGATTACTACTCAAAAAGTGCTATTTCATAGCTTATAATTAATCCTTTTAAACACTTTTGAGTAGTAGTTAGTGCCTTTTAACCCAATTAGCATGTTAAGGCCCCTTTCAATTAATTCTAATCAAAATGTGTAAGTTTTGGTGTTTTTGTTAGTATTTTGATCACCAAAGCATTAGGAGATTGAGGAGAGTTATATGGAATCCTTGGCAAGCAATGGGAAGCTTAGAGGAATGAAGAATCAAAGCTTTGAAGTCCTTTGCCATAAGCAAATCCGGAATGCAAGAAGAAAAGCAAAGAGGAAAAAACAGAGTGAAGAAAACAGAGGAAGCATTCTTGATGACAGTCACTGCAGCCACTTTTGGAGCACTTCCTGGAGTCCAAATTATGCATACAATATGTCATTTGAAAGCTTAGGAAGTCAACAATCCAATGCTTCAAACCGTGTGCAATTTGGAGTTGAAATGAGGAAGTTACAGCCTTTTAAAGACAACTGCTCCAAGCTGAAGGAAGGCTTCAGAAAAGTGCTGCGGAATCAGCCATTTTGTTGCGAAGTGATTTCGCAGCCTTTTTGCACAGTGCTATGGAGTTCCCCTGAAGCTTCACGCCGCGATGGAAGCCAAACTCCACAAGATGGAAGTCAATTTCGTGAAGGTGTTGAAGCAGCTGGTTGCTATGAAGAAATTTCGCAGCCCTTCTTGTGCACCTGCGAAATCTCGCAGACCTCACTTGTCACCTGCGAAGTGGTCCTTAGTGCTTCCCGATATTTGTAACCGACACTTGGAGATATTTTTCATTAGATTTTTGTTGCCTAAATGCCCAAATTCTCCTTGTAAACCACCAGTGATAGGATTCCTTAGTTTTTAAGTTAGGAATTTGGCAAAAATATCAAGGTAATAGCTGTAAGTGTAATTTTTGGTTTAAAGGGAGCCCGAGGAGCCTGTTCTGAGGGTGTGTTAGGTTGTTGAACCTTATGTAAAAGGAAGCAAAATACAGAGCACTTGCTCTGTTTTTCCTATATATTTTTGTTTTCTCTTCCATTTTCATTTTCTTGCTAGCCAAACATTCTCTGAGATGTTTTCTCAGAGGATGAGAGGCTAGACTCTTTGTCTCTTGGAGCTAAGGTAACCGGGTAAGTTTCCTCATGCATAAATTGGAAGTTTTGTTGTTTTAGTTGTTAATGAAGAGAAAGTGTGACCCGTTAATGGTTTTTATCTTTTTAGTTAACTTAAAACTCCTTTAAATCACCTGGGCCAACACTTGGTAAGGCAAGTGATCTCCATCCATGGAGATTCACTAGTTTACCCCTTGCGAGCCTCTGGTAGGTGACTTGAAGGTAGGATTTTCTAGACTAGCCAACACTTGGTAAGCTTTTGGACTCCAAGGAGACATCCATTAGTTATCTCTTGCGAGCTTTTGACGGGTAATCCAAGGTTAAAGATCACCTTGAATGGCAAGTGCTAGGTGAGAAGTATGAGCCATTGCAAGGTGCATCAGTGAGAGAATTAAAGCTGAAATCCAATTGAGGGATACACTTGTGCAGCACCTGTTAGAGAATTGACTTTATGTTAATTCTCTAATATGAGGAAAAGAAACAAGTGACCGGAACTCTCCTTTTTGTATGATGAATCTGAGCCTAGTGATCTGAAACTCCAAGAAACACCTTTCTTTGTAAGTAAAATCAGCTACTATTTTTGGTTAGCTTAAAACCAATCCTTTTTCCACCAAAGTTTATGTTTTCTTTTATAGTTAACCTTGAATTGAAAAGGCACCAATTCAGCTTTGAATTAATATCATTTGTGAAGTGAAAACCCATCCCAGTGAACGATCCTAGAGCCACTATGCTATAGTAGCTTTGTCTTTGCTACCCTAGTATATGGTGTAATAGGTTATAAATTTTGTTGATTAATCCCTCAATCAAGGAGCACCAGCTGGACACGAATCAGCTAAGACACCAATTAGGCATGAATCACTATACTTGAAGGGTATTCAGATGCAAGCTGGATATCGAGTGTGGGAGATAATTTATCTACCACAGGTTGGGTGTTTACACTTGGTGGTGGGGTTGTCTCTTGGGGATCCAAGAAACAGACTTGTATATCACACTCAACCATGGAGGCAGAGTTTATAGCTCTAGCTGCAACTGGAAAAGAAGCTGAGTGGCTTAGGGATCTCATGATGGACATCCCTTTTACTGCAAATAATGTGTCAACAGTGTCGATACATTGTGACAGTCAAGCCACTCTAGCTCGTGCGTACAGTGGAGTGTACAATGGGAAGTCTAGACATATAAGCATTAGACATGATTATGTGAGACAATTGATTCAAAATGGAATCATCTCAATCTCATTTGTGAGATCAAGTGGAAACTTGGCGGATCCTTTTACTAAACCTCTTACAAGAGATTTAGTAAGGATAACATCTAGAGGGATGAGACTAAAACTCCTTAAATAAAACTCACCAATGATGGTAACCCAACTTAATACTAAGAAATGACTAGTCTTAAGTTCAATGGGTAAAAACAAGTCATTGATAAGTGGGTTGTGGCAGCATTAGAACATGTGAGTTCCATCCGTGATGATTAATGCTGGTTGTTACCGTTGGAGGGTTAAGCTTAAAGCTTTTAATGAAATTCAGTCTATGTGTGACAAGCATCTTAAAGGTAACAAGGATGCTGGAAGAATTTCACCTATGTGAACTTAGGGGTGGTGCCGCCTCTCATGAGAGTTAGAGTTTCTTTCAAGAAAGTTCATGAATGGATTGAGCACATGGCCATAAAAGTGCTAAGCAAGAAAATAATGGGCACTCGTGTGGTTAGTGGAAGTGTGTGTGTTGTTACCAGTTTCGTTACAAGGAATAACTGGTTCAATGCTACAAGAAACCTGGGATTTCAACGAAGCTTTGTGACAATTACACTAAGGTAAAATTCAAATTGAAAGATATTTTATTTTATGCATTTTCACTGTTAAGGTTATAAGGGTTGATGTTTATTTTTAACCAAGTGGGGGATTGTTATATTTATATAAATATATATATATATATATATATATATATATTGTTGGTTAAAAATAAAGTGTAAGAAGAGTTACACTTTTGAAAAAATAACCTTTGAAAATAAAGTGTAAGAAGGGTTACACTTTTAAAGTGTGAATTAAACACATGATTAAGTTTTGAAATGTTACAAAACTTGAAAGGTTAAGGAAGACAATGAGTCTTCTCATCTTTGTAACTTTACAAAACTTAAGAGGTATTTACACATATGATTAAGTTTTGAAATGTTACAAAACTTGAAAGGTTAAGGAAGACAATGAGTCTTCTCATCTTTGTAACTTTATAAAACTTAAGAGGTTAAGTGTAAGAGAGTTACACATTTGAGATTAAATCATGTTTAATGTGTGAATTAAACATATGATTTAATTTTTGAATGTTACAAAGATGAAGAGATTGAGGAAGACAATGGGTTTTTTCTCATCCTTGTAACCTTTTTTCAACCCTAAGAGTGCTATATATATGACTTTTCTTCTTTTGAAATCTTATGCAGAAAAGTGAAAAGGCTTGATCAATCCCAAGACTATTTCCATTAGTTCCCTAAAGATTTCTAGAGGTGGGAGGAAATAGAGTCTTTGGACAAAGTTCCAAGAACTTGTTTGAGCCTTTCTTGTGTTCTTCTTCTTCTTTTTCTTATTTTGTATCTTTGAGAGTTTCATTGTATCAAAGTGAGTGTGTGAGAGTGTTTCTTTTCTCCATTGTATCCAATTTTCGTCAACAGATAAACCCATTTACTGCCGATCATATTGGCAGCTGGAGGTCAAGGAACAAGAACCCATGTGTGATTCTGAAGCAAGGCATTAATTTCACTTTGCATTGCATCACGCCATTCAGCATATGGTTTGGATTGAGTGAAGTTTTGTGGTTCTGTGGTAAGGTAATTTTTAGCTTTGGTGGAAAGACAAGCATGTCGTTTTTACATGGTGGAAGAACGAAACTGCATGGGGTGAATTCGAAGAGAAGAGGTTGAGGTAGAAGACGCAACATTCAGTTGAGCTGGATAATAGGTGAGATCAACAATAAGAGATAGCGGAGGATCAGTGGTTGAATCTGATGAAGGTGATTGTTGTAGGATAGGAGAGTGAGAGGAGGGTGGCGTGGTCAAAGGTGGGGACTGAGCTAACAATAAGGAATTATTTAAAGATTGATCAATGGTAGAAAATAAAGGAATATTAGAGGGAGTAGAGGTCTGACCTGAATTTCCAACAGAACCCGTGGATGATGGAGGTACACTTTTAATGTGAAGCCACGAGAAATTTGAAGAGTCCTTTGGAGCTTGAGATGCTACAATATGAGAACGATACAAAAAGAGGCTAGGATTAAAAACAACATGCCTAGCAATATAGACCCTATCATTTGATAAATTAAGATATCAACTACCCGAGTGAGAGGGACTTGGACCAAGATAGACATAAGGAGTGCTCCGAAATGCAAACTTATGGTTAGTATATGGACGTAATAGAGGAAAAATAGTGCACCCAAAAGGCTTTTGAGTAGAATAATCAGGATGTTTGTGAAATAAAACAAAGTATGAGGAAGAATGATTAAGAACTGGAGTGGGCAAATTATTAATAGAAGAATAGCTCATTTCAAATGCATAATTGATTCTTCCCCATTGCAGTCATGCCATTTGATTATGGCTCAGACGGGTGTTATCAACAAAATTTATAAAACCTAAATCATCTCACACTAGGGTAGCATAGCTAACATAGTATAGTGGCTCTAGGATCGTCCATAGGGATGAGTTTTCATCGTACAGTTGAATTAAATGAAGGAAATAAAATTATGTTTTTTCTTATGAAAATTAACTTTTAAAGAAAATGGAATTGTAGTTGCAAAGATTGATTATAAGTTAAGCAAAAACAATAAGTGAAGTTAACTATAAAGAAAAGGTCTCTTGGAGCTTTAGGTCACTAGGATCGGGTTCCTTAGACAAAGGGGGAGATTCCGGATCTTTTCCTCGCGTTGGGGACAATAACATAAAGGATGGTTATTTCCCGAACCGGTTTTATATTTAGCAATTAAGATTTGATCCAAAGGGTTCATGGAAATTGATAGTTGCTTCCCATTAATGGCTTCAAACACTAAATACTCTCCTCTTGAACCACCTTACAATGGCTTGTAAATGATAACTAATAGACATCCATGGATCTAGAAATAAGCATCCATGGAATCCGAAAAGTTTACCAAGTATTGGCCATTCGAGGTGATTTTAAGGGATTTAAAGCTAAACCTTAAAATAAAAACCATTAATGGTTAACAACTACTTTCATTTAAAGCAAAGACAACTCCCACCTTTGCATTCAGGTCCTTCACCTAGCTTCCATCACTCTAAGAAATGTAAAACCTAGCCACTCATCCCCTGAGAAATCATCATCAGAGGTTGTTTGGCTAGGAAGAAAAATGAAAACAAAAATGAGAAGGAAAGGCAGAGCAAAAGCTCTATATATTTCTTATTACGGGAATTTTACAAGTGTTTAATGAAAAACATCCATACTTTTTCCACTGTCTCTTTCTCCTTATATATAAGCTACCTAAAAGATATATAAAAAGATATTAAAGAAAATATCTAGGTTGGTTACAAGGAGAAACTAATAAATTATACAAAATATCTGAAGATAAAAATCTAACGGAGTCGGTGCACAGGAAGATTTCGCATACCATGAGAAATTTGGCATGGTGTGCGAATTTTCTTTGGCTGCCTCAAGTGGTTTCGCATGGTGTGCGAAATTTCGCACAGCCATGCGAAACTGCTTGTTGTTGGATCTCTTCTTCTGGTTTTCTTCCTTGCATCTTTGATTGGTTTGGCAAAGGGCTATGACATGCTCCAAAGCTTGGATTCTTCATGTATTTGAACTTTAACTTGCATTGCCATGGATTTCACCCAATTCTCCCTCATTATTGGCTTGTTTTAATAATCATAAAGCTACCAAAAACACCAAAACTTGCTAAAAACTGATTAGTAACCCTTGCTAGGTTCCTTAATGTGCCAATTGAGTTAAAATGTATTAAATACTACTCAAAAGTATTTAAAACAGTTAGTTTCAAGCTATAAAAAAGTACTTTTTGAGTAGTAATCAATAATTCCAATTCCGTAGTGGTAAATTAGCATGAGCAAGAAGTGCAAGACTAGTATCAACATGATGGCAAATTTTTTGTTCTGCGACACCGTTTTGTTCATGAGTATGAGGACATGCAAGTCCGTGAACAATGCCAACTTGTTTAAAATAGGTGTTTAGTTTTCGGTATTCCCCTCCCCAGTCCGAATGGAATGCCAACATTTTCTGATTAAATTGACGATGAATGAATTGCTCAAATTGAAGAAAGACAGAATAAACATCACTTTTATTTTTAATCAAATAAACCCATGTGTAACGGGAATAATCATCAACGAAAATAAGAGCATAGCGATGGCCAAGACTAGACAACAAAGGAGCTGGTCCCCAAACATCAGAGTAAATAAGTTGAAAGGGAGTAGTACTTTTATGTTGAACTAATCCTAAAGATAGTCTAGCATGTTTGCCCAAAATGCAAGAAGAATGAAGAGAACTAGAATTACTGGAACAAGGTAAATGAAATTGCTTGATTAAACTAGACACGATACGCCGTTGAGGATGTCCCAAAGCAGCATGCCATTAGTCCATGGTTGGTGCTTTAGTTGTAAATGCTTACTTGACATTAGGGCAAAAAGTGTACACTCCATCTTCACTTGGGCCCTGCAAGAGGATTTTCTTGGACACCTGATCCTTGACAAAAAAAATAAAAGGACCAAAATTCAAAGAAGAAGGAATTATCAGTGGCAAGTTTTTGAACTGAAAGTAAGTTTTTGACAATTTGAGGAACACAGAGAACATTTTTTAAATAGAGAGAACCAGAAGATGAAGGAAGGGATGTGATACCAGTATGAGTTATTTGCAAACCTTGTCCATTACCAACATGGAGCTGGTCATGTCCGTTATAGTCATGAGCAATGCTGAGATTGGCTAAATCAGGGGTGATGTGATAGTTCGCTACTGTGTCAGGATATCATGGCATAGTGGAACCTCCATGAGTGTAGTTGGCAACAGGAACTTGAGAACTTGCACAATTATTTTGAGAATGACCAGCCGAAGAGTAATTAGCATGAGGAGTTGCATTTTGGTTGTGAGAGTTGTAACGAGAATATCGACGATGACAACGATCTGCGGTATGGTTTCTATAGCCACAGATTTGGCAAGGACCACGGGGTCGATTTCCATTCCAATTCGAAGATTTCTTGTGATTATTATTCTGAGATGGAGTGGGAAGCAATGGAGAAGAATTAGACTAACAAGTCACCATGTTTGCTTGAGGAAGATCAGTAGAGCTCTTAAGTAAAATTTCATGAGCAATAAGTTGACCATGGAGTTCATGAAATGACACTGGTTCAGAACGAAGATTTAAGGTAGTGATAATGTCATGATAGTCACTGCCAATATTGCGATAAATTATAGCATTAAATTTTGCTGGGGCAAGAGGACGACCTGCCGCATTTAGCTCGTCAGCTAGAGCTTTGGCACGTTGGAAATATGCTGAGACAGAGAGATCGTTTTTCTTCAATTCTTGGAGTTCAATGTGCAGTTGCAGCTGTCGGTTTTGAGAAACTGAACCAAAAGCTTGAGAAAGAGCTTGCCATACTTCATAAGATGAAGATAACCCAATAACATAAGGAAATATCTCTTCTGAAAGATAAGAAAGGATCCAGGAATGAAGCATTTGATCCTTTTTATACCATGTTTCATATTCTGGATTTGGAATCTCAGTAGGAGGAGTAGAATAATCTTTAATTGTTTTCGATGGAGCAACAGTTGAACCATCAACAAACCCAGTCAGATTTTGGTAATTAAGAAGAGGATTAAATTGAGTTTTCCAAGCAAGATAATTTCTTGGAGTAAGCTTGATAGAGAAGGTATGATGAGCAGAAGAAGAGATTGAATTTGAAGGGATCATTTGAGAAGAAGTCATGATTGATCAGAAAATTAGAATGAGGGCTCTGATACCATGTAAAGATAATATGAGAATGAATGTTTGTATTATATTGCTGTGTTAATAATGAATACAAGAGCAGCTTTATATAGCTGAATTACAGAGTTTGAAATAGCGTAAAATCAGCTAACTACTTACATGATTAAAGGATGATAGTTACAACAATAAGATAGATACAAATAAAACAAACTATATCTGGTTGTTGCTCTAACAGCTATTATGTCTATTCAAATGGCTATATACCCTAATCACTCCACTTGGATGTTCTATGATAACATCTATTATTAGTATATTCCTAGAGTATATTTTAGTGTTTTGATATATGGTTTAGACTTTGTTGCGTCTTCTGTATAGATTTGTCAAAATTAACTTGGGGATGTGTGTCTATATTAAGGCATTGATCCTCCTATGGTTTCTAATATCCTGACCCTCTTACGAGCTGAGTGTGCGGCTATTGCTCATGCTCTTTATGAGGAAGCTTGTCTCTTACCCATTTATATTCCCTTGATTGATGTGATCAAACCAACTTGACTATTTGGTATTTTTGAGTGTAGTACATTCTATACTGCCTCACATCGCATCCAGGTTCATAAAGCAGTAGGCTACTTCCTTCATTGGATCCTAACGAGGAGGGGAGATCGATATCGGGAGGTTCATTCTTGATGTTAGAAAGTTGTTCTTACCTATTCACACTTCCTCTAAGTGGTTTCATCAGTTAAGACAAGACCAAGCCTATTAATTAATTATATACTATAATTTATTTAATTAAACCCCTATATATATGCACAAGAAGATTGAATTTCTCAATATTTTAGCTGAACTACAACATAATTTTGATGAATAATGACTTTAGTGACTTTTGGAATAATTTATAAATAATTATATCTGATCCTTGGTGACTTCTCCACTGAAGTATCTATATTATGTACCTGCAATTGCGTTTCCTTTTAACTTTTAAGTGTGAAATTGGTTAAGTTATAAAACTGAAATTAACCTAAAAATTTAAGTAAACAATCAATTAGAAGTTAGTCTTCCTTGGAGTTATTTCTTGTACAATTTTTCTTTTCCATTCATGTAGAAAACATTGGTAACTGCATATTTGCAAACTATGATCAATGAAACCTAAATTCTAACTCTGCTTTGTATGATCTGGATCTCTTTGTTACGGGAACTGACACCACTTCAGACACAATAGAGTGGGCACTGGCAGAGGTACTACACAACCCGGAAACAATGGTAAAAGCTCAAAGGGAGCTCCAAGAAGTCCTTGGCAAGGATGAGATAGTTCAAGAATCAGACATCTCAAAGTTCCCTTACTTACAAGCCATAGTTAAAGAGACCTTTAGGTTGCACCCACCAGCCCCACTGCTAGTTCCCCATAAAGCTGAAATTGATGTAGAAATATGCGGCTTCACAGTTCCAAAGAATTCCCAAGTACTAATTAATGCATGGGCTATCGGTCGTGATCCAAGCATTTGGTCGAACCCAAATGCATTCGTGCCTGAGAGGTTTCTGGGGTGTGACATTGATGTCAAAGGCTGAGATTTTGAGTTGATTCCATTTGGTGTTGGAAGAAGAATATGTCTTGGACTGCCATTAGCTCATAGGATGGTGCACCTGATATTGGCCTCTCTTCTTCATTCCTATGCTTGGAAGCTTGACGATGGTATGAAACCAGAAGATATGGACATGAATGAGAAGTTGGGGTTTACATTACAGAACATAGTTTAAAGTTGCGGTTTCGGTCATTGACTCGGGAGATCTTGAGGCACATCGGTCTCAGTATCTCGGATTGATATCGGGTGATACGCAAAAAATTCTAATTTAAGAGCTCAAAATAATTTTAAAAATTTATGAAAATTATTAAAAAGTTAAATACAAATAAGTAGAGTAAAAAATTAATAAAATAAACTTCTATTATATTCAAATTATAATAAAAGCATATTTTGGGATGATTTATAATAATATTAAAAATCTCTAAAAATATTTTAATTTAATCACTTGATAATAAATGTTTCTTATTGAAGATGAAAATAATAAAAAGTAATTTTTTTATAAAAAATTATTTAAATTAAATATTTTGATTATTTTTTTTTTAAAATTTTAATTATTAAAAAAATAAAACCATGATTCATCTTAAAAAAAATAAATATAATTTTTTTTATAAAATATATTCATTAATTTTAATTTTTATATAAATATTCATTTCCTATTTATTTGATATAAGTCTAATATTCATTATTCATTTTTTATCATTATAATTTTCATCAAATTATTTAAAATCCAAATCCCCACCAAATACTCATTATGTACTTAAAAAAAACAAATACATACTATTTAAAATTCAAATCCTCATCTATACCCATAACCCTCAACTGGCAATCAAACACCCATCTCTTTCTCCTCTAAACCCATAAGTCTCAGGCAAAGTTTAAAGTCGCGGTATCGGTCATTGACTCGGGAGGTCCTGAGACACATCGGTCTTGGTATCTTGGATCGATATCGGGTGATACGCAAAAAATTCTAATTTAAGAGCTCAAAATAATTTTAAAAATTTATGAAAATGATTAAAAAGTTAAATACAAATAAGTAGAGCAAAAAATTAATAAAATAAACTTCTATTATATTCAAATTATTCAAATTATAATAAAAACATATTTTGGGATGATTTATCATAATATTAAAAATCTCTAAATTTTTTTTTTAATTTAATCACTTGATAATAAATGTTTCTTATTGAAGATGAAAATAATAAAAATTATTTTTTTTATAAAAAATTATTTAAATTAAATATTTTGATTTTTTTAAAAATATTTTTAATTATTAAAAAAATAAAACCATGATTCATCTTTAAAAAATAAATATAATTTTTTTATAAAATATATTCATTAATTTTAATTTTATATAAATATTCATTTCCTATTTATTTGATATAAGTCTAATATTTATTATTGATTTTTTATCATTATAATTTTCATCAAATTATTTAAAATCCAAATCCCCACCAAATACTCATTATGTACTTAAAAAAAACAAATACATACTATTTAAAATTCAAATCCTCATTTATACCCATAACCCTCAACTGCGAATCAAACACCCATTTGTTTCTCCCCTAAACCCACAAGTCTCAAGCAGCTCCTCCGCAGGCCAACTTTCTCTCTTCTCCCACTTCCATCAACCACCTCACTGTCGTTCTTCGTCGACAACAGCGGTGCCGGAGTCCGACGACTCTGCCTCCTCCTCATGTCGCTCAATTCCATCTCTGGCGGGAACTTGGGGGATCCGAACAAGCAGGCGTGCTTCTTCGACCTCGCCGGCGACTCTAAGATGGAGGGTTCTAACTCTCTGTAATTTGTATTTTTCATTTTCATGGGTTTTGATCCTCTCATCTTCTCCACCATTTCTACTCCACTGAGTTTGTTCACAAGCTAACAAAATATCCAACTCGGGTATCGGTCCGGTACCGACAATGATCGAGGCGGATATGACTCGGCCGAGTCGGATATGACTCGACCGAGTCGTACCGGTATTGACTGAGATTTTGAACCCTGTTACAGAAGGCCCAACCTCTATGGGCTATTCCCATCAAAGTTTGATTGTATTTTTAGGTTTTCATGTATGTAACTTCTATGTTGTTTATCTAGCTACCCTATCATCACCTAATACCCACCCAAGGTTTTCAAAATATTTGATTTTTCTCTGTTGTGTCACTTGCCTCAGAAACAGCTAAAAGGGTGGATGGAATTTTTAGTAGTCTCGATCTACAATATAGAAGAAAGAACTAAAGAGGAATATACTCATCGGAGTCATCGAATGATTAATTGAAATCATGGTTTAATGTAGAGTCTTTATTGTAGGAACAATAACAGAGCTAACGTTTTTAGACGATTGAAACAAAAATATTCATGAAATAAGTGAGCTGAGACAAAGATGTTTGGAAAAACGAATATAAAAGCTGGGAAATAAGTGAGGCATAATTTATGGCCCATACAATGCTTTGAAAAATTTACCCTATGGGCTACTTCGATAGACTAGACGGTTCATCGGTTACCACCGGTTTAAAGTCAAAAGGGCTTGATAAGGCAAAGCGAATCAGAAAAGGGATTGGTTGGTCCCTTCTACAATTCAAAAACTACATTAATTTAGTAATTTCTGAAAAAAAGGGGTATTTTCGCTTATTTTCTAATTTCTGAAAGAAATATGATCCCATATTTTTTGTCTTGTTGGAATCTTTTGAAAAAATAAATATATAAATATAAGGAATGATGGAAAATAAAATTTATTTTTTAAAAATATTGTAGAAAAAAAAGTTGATAACATTACAAGTTCTCAAACTTAGAACATTAAAAGTTCAATAAAAATGTTTTTGAATACTATTCTCAAAAAACCAAATAAACCTTAATTTTCCATTTTTATGTTTTCAGTTCTCAAATCAAATATTTTAACCAACTTTTTCAAATAGAATGCTTACGTCTTGGTTTGATTTATAAGAAGAGAAAAACTTTCTTTTTAAAAGTTCAATAAAAGGTTTTATGTCTACTTAATTAATTTATTTAAGATTTTAAAAAAACTTAATATGAAAGTTAATAAAATGTTACTTTTTTTGTAGCTTTATTTTGCCTCATACAAGAGATTTTTCTCGTTGAATAAAATTTTTAGTATTGTCAATAAAGAAAAAATAGAATGTTATTGCTAATAAAATCTCAAACAATTTCCATTTAGATGTGTGCGTGTTTAGCTAGGTTGGTAATTTCGGACAAAATTCTTAAGTGTCCCTTAACTCGGCTTTCAAATTCCTATTCGGACTACTTGACTTTGAAGACTAAAACTTTGCTAAGAGGCCAAGGTATGTAGCGGAGTGTGTGGTGATTGGATGTGAATTAACCCGGTTTTTAATCTTTAAATGTGTTAGAAAGTTGGGAGAAATGGTTTTTGGTGCAAAACTTTCATTCCCCTATTTCTGTATCAATCCAGGTGCAGGGGTGGATCGATCCAACTAATTCTTTTTTGATCAAATCTCAGCCATTAGATTAAGGGTTTCTTTTTAAACTTTAAAAAGCAATCTTCTCTCATTTTTGTGAGTTGTGACTACAGAAAACGTGGAGAGAGCAGCCACACTCCTTGTGTTCTTCATTTTCTCATTTTGTTTTCCTAATTTGGGGTTTTTGATTGCAAAAAAAATCCACTTCTTTTAATGTTTTCCAAACAAGTTTTTAATGGGTTTTCTTGAGCAATAAATGGGTTGGTTCATTCCTTTATTCACATCTCAATCTCTCATTCTATTTGGGTTTGAGTACATACCCATTTTCTTCTTGTGTAGATTCAAGAAGAGGCCGGGGTTGAGCTTGGTGCGGACTCCAAGTGTGTTCCAAAAGAAGGGAGAAGCTGAAAATGAATGTACTAGTCAATTAGTCCGAGAAGGATTGGTTGGCTTGAGTTAGGTAAAACCTTGTACTCAGTTTTTATTCTTTATAGTGGAGTTTTTCAATCGGTGATAGGCCCGTGGTTTTTGATATCTTTGGAGGTTTTCCACGTTAAAAATCTGGTGTTCATTGTCTCTTTCTCTCACTCTACATTTTGATTTATTTTTGAGGAGTGTTGAAACATTTGCATGTGTTTTGCATTGATAAATTGTTGGGAGAGTGTTGATGCATACATTCTTGTTTGTGGATGTTATGTTTTCTGAAAAGTTGTTGGAAGAAAAGTTTATTGACATTAAGATAGTCTAAGGTTAGGTAATATTTGTTGGGAGAAATTTTAAATTGTTCTACAACACCTATTCACCCCCCCTCTAGGTGTACTCCATTATTGAGATTCACATTTTCAAGATGGTCGTGTATAAGTCTCATGGTTGGAAATCAAGTACGAATATTAGAATTCAAATTTTACAAGTCTCTCTTTTTCAAGTATGAATATTTTTGACGCAGAAACCAAAATAACATGATTTTGTTGATAAGCAGTTCATGGTCCTCTTGTTTCCATACAAATACCACAGAAGATAGGGAGAAAGGGAGCATCAAGAATAAAAGAGTAGTACAGAAAGGGATCGCCATGGATTACATAACAGTTTTGCTTTTGCTTTCCTTTGTGTGGACATGCATTCATCTCCTCAAGCTCAGTCCAATTGGCCGGAAACCCAGTACAGCCAGCCTCCCTCCAGGCCCCCGCCCCTTTCCAATCATCGGCAACATCCTCAAACTTGGGGACAAACCCCATCAATCTCTTACAAATCTCTCCAAGACTTATGGCCCTGTAATGTCTCTCAATTGGGAGTATTTCCACCATAGTCGTTTCCTCTCCCGAAACCGCCAAAGAGGTCCTACACAGAAATGATCAAGCCTTCTCCGGCCGAGCAGTCCTGGGTGCTGTCAAAGCCCATAACCATCATGAATCTTCAGTGATATGGAGTCCGACATCTGCTTATTGGCGAAAGATTAGGAAGATATGCACCAGGGAAATGTTTTCGGTGCAGCGGCTCAATGCCAGCCAAAGCCTTCGGAGAAAAATTGTACAGGAACTGCTGGAACATGTGGAAGAATGTTGCGGTAGGGGTTGTGCAGTCGATATTGGTGCAGCAACCTTCACAGCAAGCCTTAATTTGTTATCGAACACTATTTTCTCCACTAATTTGGCTCATCATGGTTCTACTTTTTCACAAGAGTTCAAGGATATTGTATGGGGTGTGATGGAAGAAGCTGGAAAACCCAACTTTGCAGATTATTTCCCGGCCTTGCTCTACAAGGGTGGATAGAAGTTTTAGTAGTCTTGCTCTACAATATAGAAGAAAGAACTAAAGAGGGATATACTCATCGGAGTCATCCAAATCATGGTTTAATGTAGTGTCTTGATTGTAGGAACTTGGAACAGTAACAGAGTAGACATTTTCAGACGACTGAAACAAAAATGTTTATGAAATAAATGAGCTGAGACAAAGATGTTTGGAAAAATGAATATAAAAGCTGGGAAATAAGTGAGGCATAATTTACCCTATGGGCTACTTCGACGGACCGGCCGGTTCACCAGTTACCACCGATTTGAAGTCAAAAGGGCTTGAAAAGGGAAACCCTATCAGAAAAGGAATTGGCTGGTCCCCTCTACAATTCAAAAACTACATTAATTTAGTAATTTTTTTTTAAAAAAGAGGGTATTTTCACTTATATTCTAATTTCTGAAAGAAATATTTTCCCTTATTTTTTGCCTTTCTGGAATCATGTGTAAAAATAAATATATAAATATGAAGAATGATTGAAAATAAAAAACTATATATAAAAAATATTTAAAAATGTAGAAAAAAAGTTTATAACATTACTATATATCAAATGATTGAAAATGTTTTTGAATATTATTATCGAAAAACCAAATAAACCTTAACTTTTCATCTTTATGTATTCAATTTTGTTACGTTCACAAATCAAATATTTCAACTTACTTTTCCAAGTTTTTCCATAAAATGTTTATGTCTTGGTTTGATTTATGAGAAGAGAAAAACCTTTTTTAAAGTTCAATAAAAGGTTTTATGGCTGCTTTATTAATTTATTTAAGATTTTAAAAAAAACTTAATATGAAAGTTAATAAAATGTTCTTCTTGTCAAAGCTTTATTTTGTCTTATACAATTTTTTTTTTTTGTTGAATAAAATATTTAGTATTGTCAATAAAAAAAAGAAAAAGGATTTTACTATTAATAAAATCTCAAACAATTTCCATTTAGATGGTTGAGTCCAAGTCATGCAAGTCTCATGGTCGAGTAGGATACACGGAAATCACGTGTGGATATTAGAATTCAAATTTTACAAGTCTCTTGGATTTCAATAATTTCTTACCTACTTTTCCCTTGGATAAGCAGTTCATGGTCCTCATGTTTCTATACAAATACCACAGAAGATGGGGAGAATGGGAGCATCAAGAATAGAAGAATAGTATTGAAAGGGATAGCCGATGGATTACATTACAGTTTTGCTTTTGCTTTCCTTTGTGTGGACCTGCATTCATCTCCTCAAGCTCAGTCCAACTGGCCGGAAACCCAGTACAGCCAGCCTCCCTCCAGGCCCCCGCCCCTTTCCAATCATCGGCAACATCCTCAAACTTGGGGACAAACCTCATCAATCTCTTACAAATCTCTCCAAAATATATGGCCCTGTAATGTATCTCAAGCTTGGGAGTGTTTCCACCATAGTCATTTCCTCTTCTGAAACTGCCAAAGAGGTCCTACACAGAAATGATCAAGCCTTCTCTGGCCGAGTAGTCCTAGATACCATCAAAGCCCATAACCATCATGAATCTTCGGTGGTATGGAGTCCGGCATCTGCTTATTGGCGAAAGATTAGGAAGATATGCACCAGGGAAATGTTTTCAGTGCAGCGGCTTGATGCCAGCCAAGGCCTTAGGAGAAAAATAGTACAGGAACTGCTGGACTATGCGAAAGAATGTTGCGGTAGGGGTTGTGCAGTCAATATTGGTGGAGCAGCCTTCACAGCAAGCCTTAATTTGTTATCAAACACCATTTTCTCCATTAATTTGGCTCATCACGGCTCTACTTTTTCACAAGAGTTCAAGGATATCGTATGGCGTACGATGGAAGACGCTGGAAGACCCAATTTTGCAGATTATTTCCCGGCCTTTAAATTGATTGACCCACAAGGTATACGGCGGAACGTGAAGATTCATGTAGATAAATTGATTCATATTTTTGAAGGTATAATCAATCAAAGGTTGCAATCAAAAGCCTCATCAGCAAGCAACGATGTACTAGATGCCTTCCTCAATCTCACAGAAGAAAATAACCAAGAGTGGAGCTGCAGAGATATTATACATTTGCTTATGGTGAGTACCATATCTCAATCTTTGCTTCACTATATATTAGTATTGTCTGTCTTTTAACTATATGGACCCGCTCCCTCTCAAGTAGATATTGTCGTCTACAAGCTAAGTAGATATTATTCTTTACAAGGTTAAAAAGAACTCATACATATGTTGCGTCCTTCCATGTAGATATTATACAAAATGAAGACATATATATAGTGTCAGTAGATAGAGCCCTGCTCCTTCCCATGAAGATATTATACAAAGTTAAGACATATATAGTGTCAAGAAATAGACACCCCTTGCGTATATAGCCAAACAAACTTTCCCTTGGGGTTGATATTATTTATAACAATTTGTTTTTTCACGATTTTAAAACGCGTTCACAAAATTAAAAAAAATCCAAACATATATAGCATTAAAAACTTTTTCTTTTCTTTGATTTGAGATATCATATTAACTGCCTTTTGCATTCATTACATTGAATTTTAGAGTATAAGCTTACTCCATAAAAGATGTAAAACTATTTTATGGAATTCAAGAAAGTGACATGGCTTTCTTGAATCTCAATCTTTGCTTCAAAATACATTAGTATGGTCATCTTTTAACTATAAGGACCCACTCCTTTCCTCCCATGTTGTAGTTATTATACAAAATTAAGACATTCATGCAAGACCAAACAAACTCCTCCAATGAGGTTGAGTATGATACTATTTGTAATGATTTATTCTTTTGTTGGAATTCAAGAATCTAGTTCATATATATTATGGAGTAATTTAAGTTCCTTATTTAAATGCCTCCTGCATATATGGATTTCATTCAATAGTAACACCTATATATATATATTTCCCGAGAAGATTGAATTTCTCAATCTTTTAGCTGAACTACTGCCTAATTTTGATGAAGAATGGCTTCAGTGACTTTTGGAATAATTTATAAATCATTCTATCTGATCCTTGGTAACTTCTCCACTGAAGTATCTATATTATGTACCTGCAATTGCATTTCCTTTTAACTTTTAACTGTGAAATTGGTTAAGTTATTAAACTGAAATTGACCTAAACACTTAAGTAAACAATCAATTAGAAGTTAGTCTTCCTTGTAGTTATTTCTTGTACAATTTTTCTTTAGCTTTCATGTAGAAAACGTTGGTAACTGCATATTTGTAAACGATGATCAATGGAACCTTAATTCTAACACTGCTTTGTGTGATCAGGATCTCTTTCTTGCGGGAACTGACACCACTTCAGAAACAATAGAGTGGGCAATGGCAGAGCTACTACACAACCCGGAAACAATGGCAAAAGCTCAAAGGGAGCTCCAAGAAGTCCTTGGCAAGGATGGGATAGTTCAAGAATCAGACATCTCAAAGCTCCCTTACTTACAAGCCATAGTTAAAGAGACCTTTAGGTTGCACCCACCAGCCCCACTGCTAGTTCCCCATAAAGCTGAAACTGATGTAGAAATATGCGGCTTCACAGTTCCAAAGAATTCCCAAGTACTAGTTAATGTATGGGCTATCGGTCGAGATCCAAGCACTTGGTCGAACCCGAATGCATTCGTGCCTGAGAGGTTTTTGGGGTGTGATATTGATGTCAAAGGCCGGGATTTTGAGTTGATTCCATTTGGTGCGGGAAGAAGAATATGTCTTGGACTGCCATTAGCTCATAGGATGGTGCACCTGATATTGGCCTCTCTTCTTCATTCCTATGCTTGGAAGCTTGACGATGGTATGAAACCAGCAGATATGGACATGAATGAGAAATTGGGGTTGACATTACACAAGGTCCAGCCTCTACGGGCTATTCCAATCAAAGTTTGATTGTATTTTTATGTCTTAATGAATGTAACTTCTATGTTGTTTATGTACCCTATCATTACCTAATATGCACCCAAGGTTTTCCAAAGATTTAGTAAAATTGAGTTAGTAAACGGTAGTATAAATATATAAAATCATGTTATAAATAAAGAAGGATTTAGGTACAATAGGTGGGACCTTCGTTTTTTCTCTGTTGTGTCACTTGCATCAGAAACAACTAAAAGGGTGGATAGAAGTTGTAATAGTCTTGTGCTACAATATAGAAGAAAGAACTAAGAAGGAATATGCTCATCGGAGTCATCGAAATCATGGTTTAATGTGATGTCTTTATTGTAGGGAATCATAGTTTAACAATAACGGAGCTAACATTTTTAGACGACTGAAATAAAAATGCTCATGAAATAAGTCAGCTAACATTTTCATATTTGATATTTCATATATATATATATATATATATATATATATATATATTAATATTTGTAAGAAAATGATATTATTTAGCTTTATTTACTAGTTAAATATTAGTTAATTTTATAGTTTTAAAAGATAGTAGGTTATTTTGCTTATATCATTTTTTCAAATTTATTATTACATAAATAAGTAGGATAAATTTAGCTAATAATGCAACTGTTATATAACAAAGCTAGCACTAGATCTAGTGGTTGCACTGTCATTTCTTTGAATCTTCGATCAATGGTCCCATACTATAGATTTGTGGTATGTGGTGTTTTTGGCCCATCTCAACCTCTGTTCAGTAGATTCCTTGGCTTCGGCTCAACATGTGAATCGAACTGGACCAGGCTTTGATTGATCAGTTTTTAAAACATGCATTATTGTTTTCCATGCTAAGTGTTACAATACAAGCAATGTAGGTTTGTCCTTTCTTTTGGTTGTGGTTCATCCAGGAGCAGAGCCACATGGTACTTACCCCACCTAGGAAAATAATAAAAATATCTTTCATTGCCACTACATCACTAGGTAAATTCAATCATTTATGTCCCTCTGAAATATGTTCTCATATTTTGGCCCCTCTCAGGTCATTTTCTAGCTCCGCCTATGGTCCATCCTTCATTTTTTTTAAAGCGACCCAACTAGTAGATTTGAAAAACAGTGAGAAAAAGGAAAGATAGTTTCCAGCATTATTGTTTTCCATGCGCTATAATACAATCAGTGTAAGGTTAATAAGAGGTATGTCCGTTCTTTTGGCTGTGGTCCATCCTTCCTTGTTGAAAGTTACCCTGCAA
The DNA here is from genome assembly GCF_004353265.1 of Vitis riparia. Lineage (NCBI taxonomy): Eukaryota > Viridiplantae > Streptophyta > Magnoliopsida > Vitales > Vitaceae > Vitis > Vitis riparia. The sequence continues at coordinate 4,969,627 of NC_048445.1, forward strand.
GTAGATTTGTAAAACAGTGATTGAAGGAAAGAAAAAGAAATGTGTTTGGTAGGATGGTAGAGATTGGCCAACTAAGTGGCAAATTGGGGTGTTTCCCAAACATTATGTTGACAACAATATATCATCTGGAAAATTAATTAACGCGGAGGACTCCAGTATCTTATTGTTAGATTTGAATGTACAATGATCACTCAACAACACAAGTCCCACTTCTAGTTTGGCTTAGATATACCCGCATTCCTTTCTAAAAAACAAATGGAGGAAATTGTTTGTTTCTTTAGAAATTAATGGAAGTCTAATCATGGTGCATGTATGGTGATGTGTGGAGAGAATAAAAAGTAAGGTAAGGAAGAACTGAGAAAGAATAGAGAATAAAAGTGAAAAAGATAAATAAAAATAATTATAAAATGGAATAAAATAAAGTCGAGAGAAATGGTAAGTCAAAAGACTACATCTAAATAAGCCTATATCATACTAATCAGAACAAAATTAAGGGTCCATACTCTCTTTATGAGATATTCAAATGTCCTTAATTTTAGAAGTGCACCAACACTTGATATTCACTATATGTGTCCATTTTTATCTCCTTTCTCTTCTAACATTCGTTGCTCTTCCCTCATAAGATTTTCTTGCAATTTCTCTTTATATTTGACTTTAATGGGCCTCTAAGCTCAATGTTTAGGACACTTTTGATCGTACACTTTCCTAGATTAATTTCTATTTCCAAAATTTTCTCTTATTTTTCCTATGACTTATTCTAGGTCTCCTCATGTTAGGACACCTATTCATCAATCCTATACAATATAACCTTCCCATTCATTATTTCTACTTTATGAAACATAGGATAGCATTCTATGATAGATTCTTTGAGAGACATGTTGAGCCAAAGTGTGCTATATGATTTTTTCTAAGTTTGGGTACTCGTATTCCCTACATTGTCTATGACTAGAGGTGGAAGGCTATTATGTCTATTCAAATGGCTATATACCCTAATCACTGCACTTGGATGTTCTATGATAACATCCATTATCAGTATATTCCTAGAGTATATTTTAGTGTTTTGATATATGGTTTAGACTTTGTTGTGTCTTCTTGATAGATTTGTCAAAAATTAACTTGGGGATGTGTGTCTATATTAAGGCATTGATCCTCCTATGGTTTCTAATATCCTGACCCTCTTACGAGTTGAGTGTGCGGCTATTGCTCATGCTTTTTATGAGGAGGCTTGTCTCTTACCCATATGTATTCCATTGATTGATGTGATCAAACCAGCTTGACAATTTGGTATTTTTGAGTGTAGTACATTCTATACTGCCTCACATCGCATCCAGGTTCATAAAGCAGTAGCCTACTTCATTCATTGGATCCTAACGAGGAGGGAGATCGATGTTAGAAAGTTATTCTTACCTATTCACACTTCCTGGTTTCGTTCGTTAAGACAAGACCAAGCCTATTAATTAATTATATACTATAATTTATTTAATTAAACCCCATGCCAAGTTACAATTCAAGTATTGATCATATTGGCATCATATCCTAATCTTTCAGGCTTTATTTATTTTTTATTTTCACCAAAGATTATAAATAAGTAAAAATTATTGGAATGTACCATCTCGATCTTTTTACTATTTCTAAAAATAGAAAACTAAAATTCCTTTAATTAAATTTGTATATTCTAATTCTATTTTTATTTTAAAAATAAAAACAAAATTATGTTTGGTATATAAATATATAACAATAAGAAGAAAAAGAATATTTTTAATGACATTGGTATATATATATATATATGATTTTTCTATGTAAAACATAAACGTTGTTGGTTTGATAAACAAGAATGAGAAATTGATAGCTTGTAGGTGTGTTAGTTTCCTATTTTAAAATTTGTTTAAAAATGATTTTTAACTTTTAAAATTAAAGTGAAGAATGAAAACTCATCTTCATTAAGCTAAGAAAAGGTTATATGACTTATAAAGAGAAGTTTTGAGGATTAGTAAAGAGCCATAAAGGCAAGCGTACATGATTATTGTATAAATATTTTTCCTTTAGTGTATATTTGTATGGGTAAAAGGCTTTGTCTTTGATGGTGATTTTTTTTAACAGTGTTATATGTTAGTTTTGCAGCATTATTTTGTTTTCCATGGTTGGTGTTGTTTCATAGCAGAATCCCTGGCCCCCGCCCCTTTCCCATCATCATCAGCAACATCCTCAAACTTGGGGACAAACCCCATCAATCACTCACAAATCTCTCCAAAACTTGTGGCCCTGTAATGTCTGTCAAGCTTAGGAGTATTGCTACCATAGTCATTTCCTCTTAAGAAACTGCAAAAGAGGTCCTACACAGAAATGATCAAGCTTTCTCCAGCCGAACAGTCCCGGATGCTGTCAGAGCGCATAATCACCATGAATCTTCAGTGGCATGGGTTCCAGCATCAGCGCATTGGAGAAAGATTAGGAAGATATGCACCAGGGAAATATTTTCGGTGCAGCAGCTCGATGCCAGCCAAGGCCTTCGGAGAAAAATTGTACAGGAACTGCTAGACCATGTGGAAGAATGTTGCGGTAGGGGTTGTGCAGTCGATATTCATGGAGCTGCCTTTGTTGGAAAATTTGGATACAATGGAGAAAAGAAATACTCTCAAACACTCACTTTGATACAATAAAACTCTCAAAGTTGCAAAATAAGAACAAGAAGAAGAAGAACACAAGAAAGGCTCAAACAAGTTCTTGGAACTTTGTCCAAAAACTCTATTTCCTCCCACTTTTAGAAATCTTTAGGGAACTAATGGAAATAGTCTTGGGATTGATCAAGCCTTTTCACTTTTCTGCATAAGATTTCAAAAGAAGAAAAGTCATATATATAGCACTCTTAGGGTTGAAAAAAGGTTATAAGGATGAGAAAAAACCCATTGTCTTCCTCAATCTCTTCATCTTTGTAACATTCAAAAATTAAATCATATGTTTAATTCACACATTAAACATGATTTAATCTCAAATGTGTAACTCTCTTACACTTAACCTCTTAAGCTTTGTAAAGTTACAAAGATGAGAAGACTCATTGTCTTCCTTAACCTTTCAAGTTTTGTAACATTTCAAAACTTAATCATATGTGTAAATACCTCTTAAGTTTTGTAAAGTTACAAAGATGAGAAGACTCATTGTTTTCCTTAACCTTTCAAGTTTTGTAACATTTCAAAACTTAATCATGTGTTTAATTCACACTTTAAAAGTGTAACCTTTCTTACACTTTATTTTCAAAGGTTATTTTTCAAAAGTGTAACTCTTCTTACACTTTATTTTTAACCAACAATATATATATTTATATAAATATAACAATCCCCCACTTGGTTAAAAATAAACATCAACCCTTATAACCTTAATAGTGAAAATGCATAAAATAAAATATCTTTCGATTTGAATTTTACCTTAGTGTAATTGTCACAAAGCTCCGTTGAAATCCCAGGTTGCTTGTAGCATTGAACCAGTTATTCCTTGTAACGAAACCAGTAACAACACACACACTTCCACTAACCACACGAGTGCCCATAATTTTCTTGCTTAGCACTTTTATGGCCATGTGCTCAATCCATTCATGAACTTTCTTGAAAGAAACTCTAACTCTCATGAGAGGCGGCACCACCCCTAAGTTCACATAGGTGAAATTCTTCCAGCATCCTTGTTACCTTTAAGATGCTTGTCACACATAGACTGAATTTCATTAAAAGCTTTAAGCTTAACCCTCCAACGGTAACAACCAGCATTAATCATCACGGATGGAACTCACATGTTCTAATGCTGCCACAACCCACTTATCAATGACTTGTTTTTACCCATTGAACTTAAGACTAGTCATTTCTTAGTATTAAGTTGGGTTACCATCATTGGTGAGTTTTATTTAAGGAGTTTTAGTCCCATCCCTCTAGATGTTATCCTTACTAAATCTCTTGTAAGAGGTTTAGTAAAAGGATCCGCCAAGTTTCCACTTGACCTCACAAATGAGATTGAGATGATTCCATTTTGAATCAATTGTCTCACATAATCATGTTTAATGCTTATATGTCTAGACTTCCCATTGTACACTCCACTGTACGCACGAGCTAGAGTGGCTTGACTGTCACAATGTATCGACACTGTTGACACATTATTTGCAGTAAAAGGGATGTCCATCATGAGATCCCTAAGCCACTCAGCTTCTTTTCCAGTTGCAGCTAGAGCTATAAACTCTGCCTCCATGGTTGAGTGTGATATACAAGTCTGTTTCTTGGATCCCCAAGAGACAGTCCCACCACCAAGTGTAAACACCCAACATGTGGTAGATAAATTATCTCCCACACTCGATATCCAGCTTGCATCTGAATACCCTTCAAGTATAGCAGGAAACTTTGAATATTGGAGGCTTAGTTCTTTGGTATTCTTTAGGTAACCAAGAACTCTACCAATAGCTTTCCAATGTTCCACGCTTGGATTGCTAGTAAACCTACTTAGTTTACTAACTGCAAATGAAATGTCAGCCCTAGTACACTGAGCAGCATACATAAGACTTCCAATTGCACTTGCATACTCAAGTTGAGCCACCGATCTACCATCATTCTTTTCAAGTTTTATACTTGAATCAAATGGAATATTAGCATCTTTAATCTTGAGATGACTAAATTTGCTAACTACTTTCTCAATATAGTGGGTTTGGTTCAAAGCATAACCCCCACTATTTCTTTTCACTTTGATACCCAATATAGTATCAACTTCTCCAAGATCTTTCATCTTGAAGGTTGAGGATAGAAACCTTTTCGTTTCTATTATTCCTTTCATGTCATCACTCAAGATTAACATGTCATCCACATATAGACACACTATGACCATATAGTCATCACAAGTCTTAGAATATAAGCACTTGTCCGCATTGTTGTGTCTAAATCCATCCGAAAGAATAGCATGATCAAATTTTTCGTGCCATTGTTTGGGAGCTTGTTTTAAACCATATAATGATTTGACAAGCTTACACACTTTGTTTTCATTCCCCAGTAGAACAAAACCTTCCGGTTGTTCCATGTAGACCTCCTCATTGAGATCCCCATTCAAGAATGCCGTTTTGACATCCATTTGATGAACAAATAGATTATGAATTGATGCCAAAGCAAACAATATCCTAATCGATGTTGTTCTAGCCACCGGCGCATAGTTATCAAAATAATCAATACCTTCTCTTTGTTTAAACCCCTTAGCTACTAATCTAGCCTTAAAGGTTTGAATCATACCATCGGTGTGATATTTCCTTCGAAATACCCACTTGCACCCTATTGGTTTAGATCCTGGTGGAAGGTCTACCAATTCCCATGTTTGGTTGGACATAATTGAATCCATTTCATCATTGATAGCCTCTTTCCAAAAAGCAACATCTCTAGAAGCCATAGCTTCTTTGTACGTTTTGGGATCCTCCTCTATTTGAAGTACTATAGGAATTTTTCTTATAATATCTTCTCTATTTCCTTCTACTAAGTAAAAGGAAATTCTTTGAGAATCAATCTCATCCGATCCCAACACTTTCTCTTTTCTAGCTCTTTGGCTTTTCCGAGGCACAATGGGTTGCTCAACAACCTTTGAAGGTGACTCCTCTTGAGACTCTCCAACACTAGTAGGCACTTGAGAATTGCTATCACTCAACAAATTCTCAAAGAACTCTACCTCTCTTGATTCAATTATCACATTAGACTCTAAGTCTAATAGCCTATAAGCTTTGCTATTTGAGGCATAGCCTACAAATGCACACTTAATGGCTCTTGGACCCAATTTTGTTTTATTTGGATCCGTTTTCTTGCAATAAGCAAGACACCCCCACACTTTGAAGTAACCTATATTAGGCTTCCTTCCTTTCCACAACTCATATGGAGATATCTCATTTTTCTTCATAGGAATTCTATTCAAAATATGGCAAGCAGTCAACAAAGCTTCACCCCACAAATTGAAATTCAATTTAGCATGCAATAACATAGCATTCACCATTTCCAAGAATGTTCTATTCTTTCTCTCCGCTATGCCATTGTGTTGAGGTGTATAGGGTGCGGTGCACTCATGTATTATGCCATATTCTTCACAAAAAGAATTGAATTCACTAGAGAAATATTCACCACCTCTATCACTTCTAAGCACCTTAATATTTTTCCTAATTGATTTTCAACTTCGGCTTTGTAAACTTTAAAGGCATTGAAAGTTTCACTTTTGTTTTTCAACAAAAACACATAGGTAAATCTAGAACAATCATCTATGAATGTAAGAAAATACCTATTTCCACCTCTTGTTAACATGCCATTAAGTTCACAAAGATCACTATGTATTAAATCAAGCAAATTAGATGATCTCTCAACACTATGAAAGGCTTTTTAATCATCTTTGATTTAACACATATTTCACACTTTTCAAATTTCTTGGTATCACAAGCAATCAAACCACATTTCACAATCCTTTTAATAGTGCTTAAACCAACATGTGCAAGCCTATTATGCCACAAAAATAAAGAATTTGAATCACACATATAAGCAGAAGTAGAAGCCATTTTATAGGTATTGTCATTGGTACAAAGTTTGATCATCCCATCACAAGAATACCCCTTTCCCACAAAGTTCCCCGATTTGGATAAAATTAGCTTACTGGATTCAAACACCGCTTTGATACCCGGTTTGCCAAGCAAATCCCCACTAACCAAATTTTTATTCATATCGGGGACATACAATACATTTGTAAGGGTAACCTTTTTGCCGGAGGTAAAAACAACTTCAATAGTGCCCTTGCCAAGCACCTTGGATCTTCCTTCATTGCCCATTTGAACCTCTTGATCTCCCTTTGCATCTTCAAAGGTCTTGAAAAGAGATTTGTCATAGGTAACATGAATTGTGGCACAAGTATCATACCACCATCCTTGCACCTTTCCTTGGACAACGCACACTTCGCTTAGTGTTGCAATGATCTCCTCATCAATTGCATTCACCACAACCCCTTTTTGGTCATTTCGGAACCTACACTCCCTAGCATAATGCCCGGGTTTTCCACACACAAAACAAGGACCTTTCTTGCCCTTAAATTGCTCTTGATTTTTCTTGGGGCTCATATAATTTCCGGAATTCCTTTTGACGTTGTTATTTTTACCTCTAGGATGATTGGCCTTTGAAACCGTATTGGCTTTGTTAGTCCCACCATTGGACTCTTCCACCATTTTGTCTCTTGATCTTGATTCTTCCTCAATGCGAAGATGTTTTTGAATCTCTTCCAATGAGTAATCTTCACTCTTGTGGAGAATCCTCTTCCGGTAACCTTTCCAACTTGATGGTAATTTAGCCACAATAGCACCAACTTGGAAGGCCTCCGGAAGTTCAATTTTGAGAACTTTCAACTTATTCACAATTACTTGCAACTCATGAATTTGTGGTAAGAGAGGCTTTTCATCAAAAAATTTGAAATCTATGTATTGAGAAATAAGAAACTTTTTGGTACCTTCTTCCTCGGCTTTGTACTTGTTTTCAAGAGCCTCCCAAATCTCCCTCGCGGAATTGGTGTTGGTGTAGAGATCATATAGCCTATCGGATAAGGCGTTCAAAATATGACCCCTACATATGAGCTCATCCTCCTCCCTCTTCTTCCTTGCCGCCACCACTTGAGGTGTGTCATTTTCCTTTGGTTCCGGTAACGGTGCCAAGGTAGGATCAAGGATGTAGAAAATCTTGAGTGCTGTGAGAAGGAATCTCACCTTGTCTTGCCACCTAGTGAAGTTGGAACCATCAAAACGATCCAACCTCACAAGGCCTTGGTTCATAATCTTGATAGTCTCTCCTTCCATTGTGAATAAAGTCTTTGATTGTTGGAAAATTTGGATACAATGGAGAAAAGAAATACTCTCAAACACTCACTTTGATACAATAAAACTCTCAAAGTTGCAAAATAAGAACAAGAAGAAGAAGAACACAAGAAAGGCTCAAACAAGTTCTTGGAACTTTGTCCAAAGACTCTATTTCCTCCCACTTTTAGAAATCTTTAGGGAACTAATGGAAATAGTCTTGGGATTGATCAAGCCTTTTCACTTTTCTGCATAAGATTTCAAAAGAAGAAAAGTCATATATATAGCACTCTTAGGGTTGAAAAAAAGTTATAAGGATGAAAAAAAACCCATTGTCTTCCTCAATCTCTTCATCTTTGTAACATTCAAAAATTAAATCATATGTTTAATTCACACATTAAACATGATTTAATCTCAAATGTGTAACTCTCTTACACTTAACCTCTTAAGCTTTGTAAAGTTACAAAGATGAGAAGACTCATTGTCTTCCTTAACCTTTCAAGTTTTGTAACATTTCAAAACTTAATCATATGTGTAAATACCTCTTAAGTTTTGTAAAGTTACAAAGATGAGAAAACTCATTGTCTTCCTTAACCTTTCAAGTTTTGTAACATTTCAAAACTTAATCATATGTGTAAATACCTCTTAAGTTTTGTAAAGTTACAAAGATGAGAAGACTCATTGTCTTCCTTAACCTTTCAAGTTTTGTAACATTTCAAAACTTAATCATGTGTTTAATTCACACTTTAAAAGTGTAACCCTTCTTACACTTTATTTTCAAAGGTTATTTTTCAAAAGTGTAACTCTTCTTACACTTTATTTTTAACCAACAATATATATATTTATATAAATATAACAGCCTTCACCACAAACCTTAATTTGTTATCAAACACTATTTTCTCCATTAATTTGGCTCATCATGATTCTAATTTTTCAAAATAGTTCAAGAATATTGTCTCGGGTGTGATGGAAGGACTTGGAAGACCCGACTTTGTAGATTATTTCACGGCCTTTAGATTGATTGACCCACAAGGTATACGGTGGAACATGAAGATTAATTTTGATAAATTATTTGATATTTTGAAAGGTATAATCAATCAAAGGTCGCAATCAAAATCTTCGGAAGCAACGATGTACTAGATTTGTTTTTGGTGGGTGTTAGAATTATTTAGTTATTATATAAAATTTTATTTTATTTTATTTTAATTTTTTTTAAAGTAATGATAAATTGATTTGTTTTTTTTTTTTTTTTAATTTTCTTTGATTGTAATTAACCTTATTTAAATTCTATTTGTATTGCATATTTTCCAAGTGATCATAATAAGATGTTTTAAATTTTCTTTTCTTTTTCTCTCTAATTTTGTAAAATAGTATTAGTTAGAGATTGATATTCGAGCCATTGAATAGAAGAATATGAGTATTTAAGAGCTCTATTATGCTATGACAGATATCTAGGACTAACTGACTCTCATAGATTCAGAAGAGGTTTGAGCTTTTGTGCCTTATAATGGTCATAGAGAGGAAAAATGATTGGTTCAATTTGATTATGTAAATCATCTACAGGGGAGGGGTGGGTTTAATTAGTCGTTAAAAACTTTTTAAAAAACAATCAATCGATTACAAAACAATAAGAAAATGAGGAGTAAGACAATAATAAATTAAAGGATTACATACATCCACTCTTTTCAAACTCTTCATCGAGTGAGAGTTCCATTATCACCAAAACTTTTAAAGTCAAAGTTTAATTTCAAATATCTTATACTTGGATTTTTAGATTCCAATTGACTTTCAAAATCTCTTCAAATATGCAACCAAGTTAAAGTCTATCATCTCATAATGAGTAAATAAGGAATGAATTTAATGCTTTTTCCAATCCTAGAACAAGTTTAGCTCATAATACAAATGAAGCTAATATGGATTTGAAGGTGCATTGAAGGTATTTGTGAATGGGAAATCAATGCACTTAGAAGAAGAACTTTGAATAGGAGAAAAAAATGTTTTTCCAATTGAATGTAGTTGTTCTTTTATCAATAAATGCTCTAAAACTTTTCAATTTATAGGTTTATAGTTTGGGAACAAAAAAATCTATAAAAATCCCCAATTGATTGAGCACCTATTTGACTAATTCACTAATAATTGGACATTAAATGCTCTATCGATAACTGTTGGGGTTTCTAAGTTTGACTGAAGGTGCCACTAATTCTTGACCAACCCTCGACTTGACCAACCCTCGACTGGTTTTTGATTGGTTGAGGCTATGTTTCAATTGACTATGCCTTAATACTAGAAGAGAGAAAAATTACAGCACCCTTGACTAGTTGAACCCAATTAGTTGATCCGGTTCCCAACTAGTTCAACTGGTTTTTGACCTTGTTGATTGGTTGCATCGAAAAGTGTTGAAAAAGGCCAATTTGAAGTTTGGAACTTTCACCAACTTGTGTACACCTTTTTACAACCTTTTAAAAACATTTTAAATTAAAGAATTTAGCTCAATATTTTGAATTAAAAAGAAAGATTCATCTATTTTGTTAATAAAAAGATCATTTTATGCTTAAGGAATTAATGATGAAAGTAAAATTTTACATGCATGAAAAAATAATTTGGACCTAAGTGCACCAACAAATATCCTCTTATAAGTTGTCCTAAGTCACTTCAAGTCTTCAATAGTTCTATAACTTTATAAAATTGATGTTCTTCCATAGTTACTTGAAACTTTTTTTTTTAGATTTTCACAATCAAACTTGAAAATTCACTTATTGAAATTATTATTAGTAATCTTAATCTCAATTTATAATCATAAAAACTTGATTAGGAGTTTCCACAAAGGACTTAAATATTCCCTACAACAAAGAGCACTCAAAGAACTTAGTGGGATCCTAAATTGCATAAGATCTTACTTATCTATTTGACAATATTTTCCATAAAAGTTTTTAAAAAACAGTTTTTTTTTGAAAAAAAATATTTACAAATATTTTTTAAGAATAAAATTATGCTTGGAACTCAAAGTATTCTCCTTATTTTTAATTGTTTCTCAAATTATATATTTTAAATAAAACAATTAAAAGCATTTTACAATTGTTTAAAGAAAATTGTTTGAAAATAAATTCTCAAAAAATTAACTATTTTCAGTTATCAAAAGTATTTTTTAAGTTAGAAATCTGTCATTTTTAAGAATAGTGAAAAGTAAATGTAAAGAGTTTTTGATTAATAGATTCTTAATCAGTTCTTTTTAGGAAATGTAAAGAGCCATAAAGACAAACATGGCTGATTAAGGTATAGATATTTTTTTTAGTGTATATTTATATAGGTAAAAAACATCAACTTTAAATAGTAATTTTTTTTCAATGTTTTCAAAATCAGATTGGTTATTGAGTCAAAAAAATTATTGATCCATGATTCAATGGTCGGATTGGTAGTTGAATTGTGGTCGAACTATATAAAAAAAATATAATTTATATTTTATTATTATTAAAAGTAATTATAAAAACCTAAACTAGATATAAAGAAATTTAAAATCAATAATATTTATTTTTCATATTTGATGTTCTCAAATTAAATAATATATATATATATGTATGTATTAAAAATTGAAAGAAATTTATATTATTTAGCTTTACTTACATATTAAATATTAGATTATTTCATAATTTTAAAAGATATTAAGTTATTTTGCTTATATTATTTTTTCAAATTTATTATTACATAAATAAATGGGATAAATTTAGCTAATAATGCAACTGTTATATAACAAAGTTAGCACTTGATCTAGTAGCTGCATTGTCGTTTCTTTGAATCTTTGGTCAATGGTTCCATACTGTAGATTTGTGATATATGATATTTTTGGTCCAGCTCAACCTTGGTTCAGTGGGTGCCCTGGCTCTGGCTCAACATGTGAACTGAACTGGACCAGGCTTTGATAGATCAGTTTTTAGAACATGCATTATTGTTTTCTATGCTGATTATTGCTAAGTGTTACAGTACAATCACTGTAGGTTTTTCTTTTCTTTTGGCTATGGTCCATCCTTCATTTTTGAAAGCAACCCTTCAAGTAGATTTATAAAACAGTGAGCAAAAGGAAAGACAGTTTTCAAGCCAAGATCCAATCTTGGACATCCAACGGATCAAAAAAGTTCTGGTACCTCTGGAAAATTAATGATGAGGATGCATAAACAAATTCAGAGTCTTTCCAACATCTTAGGCCTTGTAGCAAGGGAACTTTCTTGTTTTACTTGAAAACAAATTGTTGGGATTCTCTATATTGATTTCACAAATCAGATGTTTATGGTTGAAGCTTGACAACTATTGTGATTGTTATTTTTTTGTGTGCGCCTTTCCCATTGAGTAGAGCCGGTTCCATCTCTATGTTTTCATTTCTCTCATGTCCTCAAACCAAATATTTCAACCCTAATTTTCCAAGTTTCTCTGTAGAACACTTAATCGATCAAGTTCAGTAGATTGATATGCGGAAATCAAATTCGTTATGTTTCAACTCATGTTTTCCTATGATTCTTCTGTCTTATCTTTTCCCTTCGTCTTTATTCAAGTGTCCAAAAATTCAATCATTTCTTAACCAATTTTGGTAACCAGATAGCGTGGAGGAAAATTCACTCATTTGGCTAAAAATCAATTTCCACTAATTTCCAGTGTCATTGTCTCTGATGCAGAAAACAAAGTAACCATTATTTTGTTGATAAGTACCCATGGTTCACATGTTTCCATACAGATATATACCAGAGAAGATAAGGAGAATCCTGTGCCTCATAAGGAATAGACGAGTGGAAAGGAGTAGACAATGGATTACATAACATTTTTGCTTTTGCTTTCCTTTGTGTGGACATGCATTCATCTCCTCAAACTCAGTCCGATTGGCCGGAAACCTGGTACAGCCAACCTCCCTCCAGGCCCCCGGCCTTTGCCAATCATCGGCAACATCCTCAAACTTGGTGACAAACCCCATCGATCACTTGCAAATCTCTCCAAAACTTATGGTCCTGTAATGTCTCTCAAGCTTGGGAGTATTGCTACCATAGTCATTTCCTCTTCAGAAACTGCAAAAGAGGTCCTACACAGAAATGATCAAGCTTTCTCCAGCCGAACAGTCCCGGATGCTGTCAGAGTGCATAATCATCATGAATCTTCAATGGTATGGGTTCCAGCATCAGCACATTGGCGAAAGATTAGGAAGATATGCACCAGGGAAATATTTTCGGTGCAGCAGCTCGATGCCAGCCAAGGCCTTCGGAGAAAAATTGTACAGGAACTGCTGGACCATGTGGAAGAATGTTGCAGTAGAGGTTGTGCAGTCGATATTAATGGAGCAGTCTTCACAGCAAGCCTTAATTTGTTATCGAACACTATTTTCTCCATTAATTTGGCTCATCATGGTTCTAATTTTTCACAAGAGTTCAAGAATATTGTCTGGGGTGTGATGGAAGGAGTTGGAAGACCCAACTTTGTAGATTATTTCCCGGCCTTTAGATTGATTGATCCACAAGGTATACGGTGGAACATGAAAATTTATTTTAATAAATTATTTGATATTTTTGATGGTATAATCAATCAAAGGTTGCAATCAAAAACTTCATCAGCAAGCAAGGATGTACTAGATGCCCTCCTCAATCTCACAAAAGAAAATGACAAGGAGTGGAGCTGCAGTGATATAAAACATTTGCTTCTGGTGGGTAACCCTATTAGTAATCAGTACTCCTTTTGTCTGTTAAATTTTACAAGGGCGTTTTCGGATGACTATGGAAATGAAATCATTTAATAGTCTTTATGCACATACGTCACATTCAATTTGATGCATTTATGAAATTTGTTATAGTTATTAAACTGAATTGACCTAGAAAATTTAAGTAAGCAATGAATTAGAAGTCAGTCTTCCTTGGAGTTTCTTCCTGCACACATTTTTCTTGAGATTTCATGTAGAAAACATTGGTAAGTGCAAATTGCAAATTATGATCAATGAAACCTTAATTCTAACATTGCTTTGTATGATCAGGATCTCTTTGTTGCGGGAACTGACACGACTTCAAGCACAGTAGAGTGGGCAATGGCAGAGTTACTATGCAACCCGGAAAAAATGGCAAAAGCTCAAAAGGAGATCCGAGGAGTCCTTGGGAATGAAGGGATAGTTCAAGAATCAGACATCTCAAAGCTCCCTTACTTACAATCCATAGTTAAAGAAACCTTTCGGTTGCACCCACCAGCCCCACTGCTAGTCCCCCATAAAGCTGAAACAGACGTAGAAATATGCGGCTTCACAATTCCAAAGAATTCACAAGTACTAGTTAATGCGTGGGCAATTGGTCGAGATCCAAGCACTTGGCCCAACCCAAATGCATTCATGCCTGAGAGGTTCCTAGAGTGTGATATTGATGTCAAAGGCCGAAATTTTGAGTTGATTCCATTTGGTGCTGGAAGAAGAATATGTCCTGGAATGCCATTAGCTCATAGGATGGTGCACCTGATGTTGGCCTCTCTTCTTTATTCCCATGCTTGGAAGCTTGAAGATGGTATGGAACCAGAAAATATGGACATGAGTGAGAAGTTTGGGCTTACATTACAGAAGGCCCAGCCTCTACGGGCTATTCCCATCAAGGTTTAATTGTATTTTTTGGTTCCATGTAATTAAGTAGCACGTAGTGTTGGTGCACTCTGTTTTTTAGCCCTGTTCTAGAACCTCCCCTTATATATAATTAAACAGCTTTCTACGTGTCATGTTCCCATTGGTTTAATGTGTAATTGAAAAATATTATCTAGGATTTGGGATGAGGCCATGTTCGTGTTAACATGACCGTCTTCAAGTTCTTTTCTACATGGATGGTTCATGTAGCTATCGAACATAGATGCTTGATTGCCATCTTCATCATGGTTACTCAAGTGCTCACTTTGTTTGCCCCACTTTCTCGTTTAAAAGGAGCCATTAAGAGATCTTTTGAGCAAGAAAAGAACAAAAAATTTAATAAAGAGACTTTGCCCCCTACTGCGAAAAGCTTGTTTAAGTTCATATTATTTAGAATATGGGTTTGCCTTTTATATTTTTGCGTTATTACTTTTTGCATGCATGTTAGATTTACTTTGTTTTGAATGAATGTTTTATGTTCACAAAACTCATCATTTTTTTATAGTTGTAATTTATGATTGTTTGGTTTATAGCATGATACTTCGCTTTGATGGGTATGTTATCTAGACAAATGTTTATTCATGATGGCACTTAGCTTGATGACATTTGGTTTGAGTAACACTTAGTATGATGGAGTTTTAGGTGTAATGATGAAATTGAGACTAAATTTTCTCATTGAGACATAACGTTATCATTAAGGCAAGTTTGTCATTGAGTTGAATGATATCATTTAGACGCATCAAGGCATTTTGGCAATGTGTCATTAAGATGAATCAAGGAATTTTAGCTGATGTTATTTAGATGACTCAAGGCATTTAACTGATGTCACTAAGATGAATCAGGGAATTTTAGCCAATGTCAATTAGACGACTCAAAGCTTTTAGCTGATATCATTAAGACGAATATGGGAATTTTAGTCAAATGGTGTTGTTAAAAGAAATTTGTTGTTAAGCAAATAGTGTCATTGGACAAAATTTTTGTCATTAGGTGCATAGTGTCGTTAGATGAAATTTTTGCAGTTACCAATAAGTCAATCACATAAATTGTTGATTCTGGTCAACTAGAGAGAACTTTTTCACTTTTTGTAGGGAAATTAGTAAAGGAAAGAATAAAACTAAGAGATCAATTTCAAATACAATAAAGGAAAATCACAATAAAACTGCAGTATATATATGAGAAAGCAAGAGGAAGGATCATAGATGGCTAATTGGAAGCAAAAGAAAATTGTAAGCATAATGCGGTTAGCATTTTTCAAGATAATATGAAATTGACTTTTGCAAGAAAGGAAAGATAAATACTCTAGACGATTGATCTTGCCCTGGTAGTAGTTTGTGGCTACAATAGAGTGGCCAATATGCATTCAGTTCTATGTTAAGAGATATGCAGACAACACAGCCAAAATTCCCTTGGATCATTTTAAAATTAGAGTTCTCTCACCTCTCCATTCATATTATGATACAGGATATAACTGAATCAGAAACACGTCTTTTAGGTTATATGATCAGGACATATAACTGGTTCCATTCACTTGTTCTCTCATTTTTTCCATTCACATTATGAAACAAGTGCATCTTCACAGATTAATTGGTTTGTATGATCAGGACATATTTGTTGCAGAAACTAACACAACTTGGAGCACTGTAAAGTGGGCAATGGCTGAGTTAATACGCAACCCGGAAACAATGGCAAAGCTCAAAAGGAGGTCCAAGAAATTCTAGGCAAGGATGGGATAGTTCAAGAATCAGACATCAAAAGCTTCCTTACAATCCATAGTTAAAGAGACCTTTCAGTTGCACCCACCAGCCCCACTAACAATACCCTAGAAAGCCCAAGCTGATGTTGAAGTGATATATATGATACATTTGCTTCACAGCACGAAAAAATCTACAAATTCTGGTAAATGGATAAGCTATTGGCCGAGATCCAAGTTTATGGTCACACCCAAATGTGTTTGTGCCTGAAAGGATTTTAGAGCGTGACATTGATGCCAGAGGCCAAGATTTTGAGTTGATTCCATTTAGTTCTTGAAGAAGCATAGGTTCTGGAATGTCATTAGCTCATCGGACGGTACACTTGGTGTAGGCTTCTCTTCTTCACTCCTTTGGTTGGGAGCATGCATGCTTGAAGATGGTCTAGCACACAAATTTTGGAAAGTCTTCCAAAATAAGCAAAACTATATATAAAAAAATATACGGATAAAAAATTTGTATTAAAATAATTTTGGAGTACAATATATGTGATAATATTCTTTACAAAAAATATTTTTCCTCTTATTTAATCAATTCGATCACAATATGAAGGATAACAGCGAAAATGTTTTCTTCGAATTGAAGATTAACATGTTCCGAATGAATTTATTGAGTGACGAAGAACACTTGTGATACTTGTGCGATATTTTGGACTTGTAGGAATGTCTTGTGAAACTTTTTTCTCTTTGTGAAGCCTTTTTTCCAATATGAAGGTCTTTATTTTTATT
Organism: Vitis riparia; assembly: GCF_004353265.1. Classification (NCBI taxonomy): domain Eukaryota; kingdom Viridiplantae; phylum Streptophyta; class Magnoliopsida; order Vitales; family Vitaceae; genus Vitis; species Vitis riparia. The sequence continues at coordinate 4,986,550 of NC_048445.1, forward strand.
TTTATTTTTTATCTCTTTATTAAAAAAGTTATTATTATTTATAGGTGAAGTTAGGGAATTGAATTTGGAATCCCTAAGATTTGATTGGTTACTTCAAAAAATTTGGTTCCTTAATTTTAGCAACTCATCTCATTCATTTAGGAAATTTCCCAGCAAGAAATTAAATATGAATTTTTAATTCTTTTTTAACTTTAATTGAAAGATTTATTACCTTTGTTTAGGAAAGGATGTATATTTTTCTTAATTCTTTTTTGACTTTAATTGTTTGATAATATTTTATTTTTCAAGACTTAATTTTATGGTCTTCCAAATTTTAATGTTATAATAGAAATTTTTTAACAAACTTAAATATCCAAAAAAATGAATATATGAAGTTTGACCTTTATGTAAATAAGTTGTTGCCTTAACATAGAATGATGTCGTATTTTTGGTGCTTAAGTGCTAAAGTCTTCGCCCATGTGAATTGTCTTAGCTTAACTTGGCTTGGATGCATAACGGTGTTTAACTTTTTAACACTTAATTAAAATTTGAACTATATTTAACATCCATATGTAGAAAAGTCATAACTTTGACGTAGAATAGTATTATATTTTTAACACCTAATGCAACTTAAGTATTAAAGTCTTCACTCATATGAATGAACTTGACTTTGATGTATAAAGGTATCCAACTTTTTAACATTTACTTAAAATTGGAACTATATTTAATATCTATCTATTTCTTCTCTTATTTATCATTTTTTTTTTTGGTGGTGGTGACTAAACTCAACGAGTTTCCCTAAGTTGGCCACATAACTTTCATAGAGACGAGATCAATTCAAATGTAATTCAAAGTAATTTTTTTTTAAATTTCTCTAACTTTTGTTGAGACTAAAGATCTTAATCTTGTGAGCATGTCCTAACTTTTGCCTAAGTCACATTTTTAGGTTTTTAACTTAGTGGATTTTTTTATGCCATATACAATTTAAGCTCATGCAGGTTAGGAGCAATATACAGTTTAGGCTTAGGCTCTGAGGATCATCACTTGTTTTGATTTTAATCTAAGGGCAATAAATGTATGTTCTCAAAATAAAGTTTCACTGAGATTCAAAGATGACTTTTTCTTAACCAAATTTGTGAAGATCTTTCTTAAATATTTTGAAGAAAAAAAATCCTTTGATTTGATCTTGATTTTCGGCCTTGAAGATCAATGAATGACATTTTTTTGTATTGTATTTGACATTCTTTCATAATCTTGTTGAAAAATGTGTCAAGATTAGATTTGATTTCGATCCAAGGGTGGAATACGTGTGTTCATGGAGCCAAGTTTAATCGAGATTCAATGATGACTTGATCTCAAGTAAGTTTATAAATAATTTCCTTGAGTGTTTTGAAGAATCCAACTTTTTCTTCTTTGGATTAAAGGTGGATGAATGATACTTTTCTATTGTGTTTGAAATTTTTCTAAGGACTTGTTGAAAAATGTTTAGAGTTTGATCCTATCTTTTGAAGCTTGATTTTGGATTTGCCTTTTGAGTTGTATCTTCTTCCTTTCTAGAATGCTTCATGCTGAAGGACACTAAGATTTGGAGAAGTTGAAAAATCCAAATCTCCAAATTTGACTTTTATTTTTTAAATTTTTTAAAATTTTAAATTTTTTAAATTTTAAGGAATTTGTTCCTTTTGTTTAAAAAGTTTGCCAACAAGGATTTTTTTTCTTTAACACAATTTTGACTTTTTTTTTTTTTGTTACTTTAGTTTAAGTTTTGGTAGACTAAGGGCAATATGCAGTTTAGGCTTATCCTTTAAAGAACATCATTATTGTTCAATCTTTTGTTATATTGGATAGTTAAAGTATATCCATAGGCTTCACCTTATTTGTTGTTTGAATATTTGTAGAAACTTCTTGTTTAAATGAACCAAACTCCAACTTATGAGTAGATTTTGTCTACTTTTCCTTAGTTGAAGGATAAACTTTTTTCTATTTTTAGAGCATAATAAAGTGTTGAGGATTGAAAATAATTGTAGTGAAATTTGATGTCACACTCTCTTCATCCTTATCACTTATGGTTTTGCCCCTAATAGTATTATCTTCAATTTCTTCAATAGACATGTTTTCACTTGCATTTGTTTTTTATATATACCAAGTTCTATATCATGTGCTTGTGTAGCCAACTCTTCAAAGGTGTAGAGTTTCATGCCTTAGAGGATATATAAAAGCCACTAGGGTATACCTTGTATACAAATCTCTACTCTTGACACCTTAAATAATTTATCCTTATAGTTAAAGCTTAAAGAATGTTAGTGGTTGATGTAGTCAACAACCGACTCATCTTTTCATTACTTAGTATTCATAAGCTTCATCACACTTATAGTTCATTAGGTACTATAGAAGCAATTGAAGAATTCATGCTCCATTTGGTCTCAACTGTCAATGTACTCAGGCGCAAGGTTTGTGTACCAATAAAAAACATTCTCTTGGACGGACCAAACAAATCGTTTAACCAAGAAGTCACTCTTTTTCTTGCATCGGTTTATGTTTCAATGAAGTGGGTAATGTGTTGCTTTGGATTTTCCTTTCCATCAAATGAATGAAACTTTGGAGTTTGATAACCCACAAACAAAAGTAAGTTATCAATCCTCTAGGTGTGAGGTTTAGAGTACATAGTGTACTTTGTGATGTCCATCAACCACGCTTTGAGAGTATTAGTTGACATGTTTTAAAGTCATTAGATAGATAGTGACACCATTAAGGTAGATTTAATGGTTTGCCTCCCAACTTGTATTGAATTAGACGCATGTGGTGCATCACCTTGAGATGCATTTAGAGGGTGAGTGAGTCTTTTACTCAAATCAACTCTATTTTGCTCCTAAATATACTTTAACTTTGTTCATAAGGGAGACTATTTGTAGATATTTCTCCTTCATGGTCTTGTGAGTTTGGCGGTGACATGATGTTGGGATTGAGCCCCAAAAAGTAAGACATGATGTAACAAAGTTAGACTTAACTATCTTTTTGCTATTCCCTTGGTATATTGACATTGATTTGGGTATTTAGCCACGTCTCTTACATTGTACATGACTTGGGTGCATTAGGAGTTGCATAAAAAATACAAGTCACGAGTTCTCTATTAGTAGATAAGTTGTCCATAGTTGGTTCATGGATTTGGGTAATCTAGTTGAGACTGTAGTGCACCACCTCCTAATTGAAGGGATGATTTGTCTTGGTTGTAAGGATGAGTTTCCTATGGTGAGTATACTAGTATATGTCATGCATATTGGACAGGACCTATGATGAATCATGACACAAGACTATCAATTGTCATGATTCACCAAGTTACTAAACTGCATGGACTCTCAATCTTGAGAGGTAATCTTGATAGGTGATAGTATTACCTTGTTAGATTATGGACGCCAGGTCACGGACCTAAGCACTTGGTGTCTCGTTGTAATTTACGTAAGGTACTGGAGTGTAGTTGACTTTCTATAGTGGGATGTTGAGTCAATTCCAAAATTTGATTATGAGGAGCCAATACTCCTATGAGTCCTAGTGGTCTCCGTTTTGAACTCATATTTCTTGATGACATGGTTTATGAGGGTTGAATGTTTTATTAGTTCACTTTTGTGCATAAGGGTATTTTAGTAATTATGTAAGGTTGTACAGGGATAAATGAGTGACATCTTTGGACTAGGCTAATTAATTAATTGGGGCCTTGTATGGTTAATTAATCAATTAGTAACCTTTTTGGGCTAAATTAAGTGACCCAAGCCCATAGTGGGCTTAAGTCACTTAAGTCTAGTAGGAAGCCTATAAATACCCCTTTAAAGGTTAGAGTTTCAATGTCTTGCCATTCTCTCTTTCAGTCTAGAGGTAGAACCCTAGCATCTACCCTTGAGATCTCCACCATTTCAGTGCTTGGACATAAGGAAGAGTCATCGAGTGGAAGATCATGGTGTTTACGAGATCTATTATGACTTTGGGGTTATTTACATCGATTGGAATTGATCTAGGAACATTCAAATAAAAGGTATGTGGCTTTATTCTCTGGATCTATGTTTTCTATGATATTCTTTTTGTTTTTGAATACCTGTTTATCTGCTGCGACATATTTAGAGAGCCTAGGATAGATTTGCATGCACTTTACCCGATCCAGGGCATGGGAATGGAGTAATTTGGGGTTCCTAACACTTGAGTCATCTCAACTAATTATTCTTCTATGAATTTAGTGTTTTTTTGTTTTGTTTTTCATTACCGGCATAATCATCGAGAAGAAAGAAATGAAGGAGTTAGAATATTTTGAGGAGTTGTCCTCCTTTAACTTCTCAATCGGTGGTTCAGAATGTGAGTCGATGTTGAAATTGACACCAACAACATAGTAGGGAAACTTATCTCCAAAGTCTTTCAATGTTGAAGACATTTTTCCCTACTACGAGGACTTTGGCCCTTTGCCTCTAAATAGGCGAAGGTGATGAGTGGTTACTAATTGTTGTGTGTTCCCATTGGTAATTTTAATAAACAAGTGTGTTCATTTGCTTGCTTTATTGAACATGCAATGGTTGTTTCTACTTTGCTGTGAGTTATGAGGCCCGTAGAGGTGTTGTGTGTCAATCCTTGTGGACATACGCAACTTGAATCTTTTTGGTTGCCATCATATTAGTACTAATCAAATATTTGTTTTAGCAAAAGAGATGAGAGACATAGATGTCTCACCAGGCTTGCCAAATATTTTAACGCACAAAATTTAGGAAGTTTTACAAAATAAGAAAAACTATAGGAAAAATATATGAACAAAAAAATTGTATTAAAATAATTGCATGGTATAATATGTGTGGTAATATTCTTTATAAAATAATAGTTTTTCTTTAATTTAGTCACTTTGATTCAATTCAAAGGATGATAGTGAAAGTTTTTTCTTGAAGTTGAAAATCAATCGAGGGCATAGAGTGACTTGTTCCTTAATAAATTTGTTAAATGACGAAGAATGTGCGTGTAGTACTTCCATGATTTCTCAAACTTGTAGGGATGTCTTGTGAAGCTTTTTTTTTTTCCTGTGTGAACCTTTTTGTCCGATCCTTCTCATTGAAGGAAATCACCATTATTTATAGGTGAAGTTAGGAAATTGAATTTGAAATCCCCACAAGATTTGATTGCTTAACTCAAAGAATTTGTTTCCTTAATTTTAGCAATTTGCCTCTCTCATTTAGGAAATTTATCAACAAAAGAATATTTATTTGTAATTCTCTTTTGACATCAATTAGAAGATTTGTTTTCTATGTGTAGGAAAATTTTCAACAAGAAAACATTTATTTTTAATTCTCTTTTGACTCTAATTATTTGATTTGATTTCATTTTGCAAGACTTGATTTTGTAACCTTCCAAATTTCACCACATATCACCTTTTGAATTGCATACTGTCTGTTTGATGTGTAAGACTCATCTCTTGTCAAGCCTAAATTTTATTGAACTAATAAGCTACAATTGTAAAAACTAATTTAGTAGTAATTAAATCCAACCACTAAAATCTTTGATCTTATTTAGATGGTATGAAACCAGAAGATACGGACATGGGTGAGAAGTTTGGACTTACATTACAGAAGGCCCTACACAAGCTATTCTAATAAAAGTTTAGTCACATGTTGTATGCTACATCACATTTACAAGTTTTTCAAACTTTCATTATGGTTCTAGTTGTGTTCTAAAGCATGAAATTACTTGAGTCCAACGTTAGTAGAAACTTTGATTTCATATATTGTCCCAGAATGATAAAGATACATAAATCACATTTCCAACTTAATTGTAAGTTGATTTATTTATTTATGTATTATGACCATTTATAAAGATATTTCTAGTTTATACCTTTCATTATTTTATAATGAAATTAACCAATTCTAGCAATAAAAAATCAAAGTATTTTGATTAGAGGTATAGGAAAAGACAGTTTATGATCATTATCATAAAGTTTAAATTTGTCAATATGTCAAAGTATAATATATCTAAAACTTTGATGAGTTTATAACATATTTTCTTTAATGACTTGGGCCATATTTATCATGAATTTCTATAGTGTGAAATTGTTTTTGATCCAAGTCAATTTATTTTTAAGTATTTATTTTAAAATATATTATTTTTATAGTAATTTTGAGATGTTTTAAACTATGGCTCGTCAACTTTGTCCTTCTTCCTATCGTGCTGCCTTGCTTGTGCCTGTTCTTAATCTTGTTAGAATTTGGCTTCTACTTCTCTCTATTTTTGGTAGCTTTTTTGACTTTTCCTATGTTAGGACCAAGTTTCTTCCCTCTACTGTGTAAAGCTATAGCAATAAGTATGTTATTGGTACACTTGAATGTACAATGGATACCCAATAATGCAAGTCCTACTTTAGTTTTGCATTTCTGACTTTCCTTTCTACACCCAATAAATAATAAGTTTTAAATCAATAATTTAAAAATAATTTAACTTAAAATTCAGTGAAAATATAAATATTATTTAAAATTGATGATGATAAATATGTAAATTTAATGATTTAAAATAATTTTTTAGTTAATTTTATCAAACAAATTTAACATTGAAAATAAATAAATTAAATATTAAATTTTAAATCAATAATTTAAAAATAATTTGACTTAAAATTAAGTTAAATTATTAAGTAATAAATGTTAAGATTACTAAAAACACCTTCGTCTTTAATTAATAGTAATTGTTTTTTGAATAGTATTCATTTCTATGTTTGCCCTTTTTTTTTTTTTGGCTGTGGTCCGTCCTTAATTTTCATGAAAATAACCCTCAACCGAAATGAGTAGATTTGTAAATTAGTGAACAGAAGGAAAGAAAAGGAAATGTGTTTGGTGGGAAGGTAGAGATTAGCCAACTAAGTGGCAATAAATTGGGGTGGTTCTCAATTACTATCTTGACAGCAACATATGGTCCCAAAAATTAATGATGAGGATGCATAAACGGATTCAAAGTATTTCCATTGAATTTTCAACATCTTATTGCCTGAAGCAAGAGAACTGTCTTGTTTTATTTCAAAACAAATTTTTGGGATTGATCAATGTTGATTTCACAAATATAATGTTTTCATGGGTGGAGGTTAACAATAATGGTGATTACTGGTTTTGTGTATGTCTTTCCTATATATCAAGGAAAGTAAGAATGCGTTTGATAGTGATTTTAAAAAACGTTTATAATATTTTTAACATTTGAATGATAAAAATTTTTAAATATTAAAAAGGTTAGAAATACTTTCTAAAATTACTGTCAAATGACCTCTAAGAGTACATTTGATGGTTATTTTAGGAAGTGTTTGTGGTTATTCTAATATTTAAAATTTTATTTTTCAAGTATTAGAAAAATTATACACTTTAAAATCACTATTAAATGCATTATAAGTTTTATTTACATTTTTTCATTCTCTCTTATAAAACACTTAAAGAGTTGGACTTTGAAAGTATTTTCCACTCCTACCATAAAAAGTGGTTTTGGAAAAAAATCATAGGGTTAAGTAAAATTTAATAATTTTAAAAATTAAACCTTTTTTTGGAGAAATAATTGATATGTGATTTTCTCATAAAAGTTTTTAGAAAAAACATTTTAATTAAAAACACTTCAAATAAAAATAATATTAAACACACCCATAATTTTAATTTTATGGAATATTAAAAAATCAAACAAAAGTTTTCCCATGGTTTCTTCTCTATCTGTTACCTTAATCTTTATTTAAATGTCCAAATATTCAATCATTTCTTACCAACTCCTCAAACCTAATTATGGTAACTAGATTGGGTTGAGGAAAATGCTCACATTTACCTAAAATATTTAATATTTTCATAATCAGGCTAGTTATTGAACCGTAAAAGTTACTATTTCATGATTCATTGGTTAGATTAATGATTAAATTACAATCGAACGAGTGACGTAATAAATATATAATTTATATATTATATAAAATTAAAATTATTTATAAAAAATTAAGATTAAAAAAAAAAATTTTATTCTTTATATTTGATGTTATCAAATTAAATCACAAGGATAAATATAACTATATTAATATTTTAATTTTTATTAAGTAAAATACATATATTATCTTAAAGAAAAGTTATATATCCAAAATTGTATATCTTATTATTTTATATATTTTAAAATATTATATTTTTTATAAATATCATATTATATTATTTAAGGGTTTTAAATAATAAAAATTTTCATTACTTTAATATATGTTGTTTTACAGCAATAACTAACTTAATGCTTCCATATCCCAATGGTCTAATCAATCTTTTGAAAACCCGAGATGGTCGAGTTCAGACAAACAAAAAACATAGCTATAAATGCCCTCTGGAACACTGATGTAGTGAACAAAAGCTCATGGCCAGATGCAATAGGCCTCATTAATGCCCTTTGGTACATTGATGCAGTAAACAAAAGCTTATGGCCAGACGCAATAGGCCAGTGAGGCTCGACCTGTTCTATGGGTTAGAAGCAATACCCCAATTCAATTATAATGTAGTCAATATTAAAAAAATTTGGAAAAAATGAGTTGGAACAGTTCTTGGAGAACCGCCTGCTTCATGCGGTTTGACGGTTGGTTTGAATGGTTCAATCCCGATCCAATTATGGTTTAACTAAGGTGACCGGGTGGGATAGGTTGCCAGTCGATGGTTTGAATAGTCTAATCCGATTTTTAAAACCAGGAAAAAATATTCTTGTCATTGACTCTGATGCAGAAATTGATTAGTTCTTTAAGGTCCTCATTTTTCCATACGGACAACATAGAAGATAGGGAGCATCCTGTGGATCCTAAAGAAGAGAAGAGTGGAAAGGGTAGACAATGGATTACATAAGACTTTTGCTTCTGCTTTCCTTTGTGTGGACATGCATTCATGCCCTGAAACTCAGTCCGATTGGCCGGAGACCTGGTACAGCCAGCTTCCCTCCAGGCCCCCGGTCTTTGCCAATCATCGGCAACATCCTCAAACTTGGGGACAAACCCCATCAATCTCTTACAAATCTCTCCAAAACTTATGGCCCTGTAATGTCTCTAAAGCTTGGGAGTGTTTCCACCGTAGTCATTTCCTCTTCAGAAACTGCCAAAGAGGTCCTACACAGAAATGATCAAGCGTGCTCCGGACGAACAGTCCGGGACGCTGTCAGAGCGCATAATCATCATGAATCTTCAGTGGCATGGATTCCAGCATCTGATCAGTGGCAAAAGATTAGGAAGATATGCTCCATGCAAATATTTTCAGTGCAGCGACTTGAAGCCAGCCAAAGCCTGCGGAGAAAAGTTGTACAGGAACTGCTGGACCATGTGGAAGAATGTTGCGGTAGGGGTTGTGCAGTCAATATTGGTGGAGCAGCCTTCACAGCAAGCCTTAATTTGTTATCAAACACTATTTTCTCCATTAATTTGGCTCATCATGATTCTAATTTTTCACAAGAGTTCAAGAATATTGCCTGGGGTGTGATGGAAGGAATTGGAAGACCCAACTTTGTAGATTATTTCCCGGCCTTCAGATTGATTGATCCACAAGGTATACGGTGGAACATGAATATTTATTTTGATAAATTATTTGATATTTTTGATGGTATAATCAATCAAAGGTTGCAATCAAAAGCTTCATCAGCAAGAGACGATGTGCTAGATGCCCTCCTCAATCTCACAAAAGAAAATGACAATGAGTGGAGTTGCAGTGATATAAGACATTTGCTTCTGGTGGGTACCACATATCACTATTAGTAATCAGTACTCCTTTTGTCTGTTAAATTTTGCTAGTGAGTTTTCAGATGACTATGGAAATGAAATCATTTAATCGTATTTATACACATATATCAACATTCGATTTGATGCATTTATGAAATTTGTTATAGTTATTGAACTGAATTGACCTAGAAAATTTAAGTATACAATGAATTAGAAGTCAATCTTCCTTGGAGTTTCTTCTTGCACACATTTTTCTTGAGATTTCATGTAGAAAACAATGGAAAGAGCAAATTGCAAATTATGATCAATGAAACCTTAATTCTAACATTGCTTTGTATGATCAGGATCTCTTTGTTGCGGGAACTGTCACCCCTTCAACCACAGTAGAGTGGGCAATGGCAGAGTTACTATGCAACCCAGAAAAAATGGTAAAAGCTCAAAGGGAGATCCGAGAAGTCCTTGGGAATGATGGGATAGTTCAAGAGTCGGACATCTCAAAGCTTACTTATTTACAATCCATAGTTAAAGAAACCTTTCGGTTGCACCCACCAGGCCCACTGCTAATTCCCCATAGAGCAGAAATTGACGTAGAAATATGCGGGTTCACAATTCCAAAGAATTCACAAATACTAGTTAATGCATGGGCTATTGGTCGAGATCCAAGCACTTGGTCCAACCCAAATGCATTCATGCCTGAGAGGTTTCTAGAGTGTGATATTGGTGTCAAAGGCAGAGATTTTGAGTTGATTCCATTTGGTGCTGGAAGAAGAATATGTCCTGCATTGCCATTAGCTCATAGGATGGTGCACCTTATGTTGGCCTCTCTTCTTTATTCCCATGCTTGGAAGCTTGAAGATGGTATGAAACTAGAAAATATAGACATGAGTGAGAAGTTTGGGCTTACATTACAGAAGGCCCTGCCTCTACGGGCTATTCCCATGAAGGTTTAATTGTATTTTTATGATTCCATGTAAGTAGCATGTAGTGTTGGTGCACTGTATTTTTTAGCCTTGTTCTAGAACCTCCCCTTATATATATCTAAACAGGTTTCTATGTATCGTGTGCCCATTGGTTTAATGTGTAACTAAAAAATATTCTCTAGGATTTGGGATGAGGTCGTGTTCGCTTTAACATGACTGTCTTTGAGTTCTTTTCTACCCGGATGTTTCGTGTAGTTGTTGAACACAAATGGTTCGTGTAGTTATCGAACACAGATGCTTGGTTCCATCTTCATCGTGGTTACTCAAGTGCCCACTTCATTTGCCCCATTTTCTCGTTTAAAAGGAGCTGTTAAGAGATCATTTGAGTGAGAAAAGAACAAAAAATTTAATAAAGAGACTTTGCCCCCTATTACGAAAAACTTGTTTAAGTTCATATTGTTTAGAATATAGGTTTGCCTTTTATATTTTTGTATTTCAACTTTTTGCATACATGTTAGGTTTACTTTGTTTTGAATGAATGTTTCATGTTTAAAAAACGCGATTGTTACTTTTTATGGTCGTTGTAATTTATGATTGTTTGGTTTATAGCATGATACTTTGCTTTGATGGATATGTTATCTAGACAAATGTTTAAATGCAACTCTTATGTCATACATTGTAGGACATAAACGTTACTTTAATTGGTACTGAGAATTTTAGATTTTTATATGCGACTTTTATGTCATTTTATAGTTAGTCAGTTTTATGCTTATGAAATGGAAGTATACATGAATCTTGGGATCTGTAATATTTCTAAATCATGTTTTGGTATGTATTCACTCTTCTTTTTTAGTTTTGATGGGTTTGATATGTTGGATGTACTATATTTTTTGTGAACATTTGATATACAAATATTATTAGATGATCAATGTATTATGAGGTGTTCCATAAACATTAAAGAAAAATGAGTTAAATGTAATATGATTATTATATTTATGGACAAAATATACACAGGTTAATCTTACTTATTAATTCATAAGCATTACAAAAATCTACAACTAAAAGCAATCATATATTCCACAATAATTTACAATGCTATGACACCATAACTCAAAGGTGATGCATTTAATGTGATATCATAACTCAAAGATCATGCATTTAATGCGACACCCTATCATCACTAGAAATATAGGGTGTCACTTCCAAATGCGTCACCATTTATCTACTTTGGTGTCACTTCCAAATACGTCACCAATTGATACACTCTATGGTGTCAGTGGAGACAATGACGCTATGTTGTAGTGACACCCTATGTTTATGGTGACTCGTTATAAATGTCATCATATATCTTTTTCCTTGTAGTGTTTATTCATGATGATACTTAGCTTGATGGCATTTGGTTTGAATAACACTTAGTATGATGGAGTTTTAGCTGTAATGATATACTTGGGATGAAATGTTGTCATTGAGACATAATGTTATCATTAAGGCAAGGTTTTCATTGAGTCGAATGGTGTCATTTAGATGCATCAAGGCATTTTGCTGATGTCATTTAGATGAATCAAGGCTTTTAGTTGATGTTGTTAAGATGAATCAAGGAATTTTAATTGATGTCATTTAGAACAACTCAAGGCATTTAACTGATGTCATTAAGATGAATAAGATAATTTTAGCAAATGTCAATTAGATGACTCAAAGTTTTTAACTGTTGTCATTAAGATGAATCAAAGAGTTTTAGCTGATGTCATTAAGACAAATAAGGGAATTTTAGTCGAATGGTGTTGTTAGACGAAATTTGTTGTTAGGCAAATAATGTCGTTAGACGAAATTTTTGTTGTTAGGTGCATAGTATCATTAGATGAAATTTTCGGTTAGGTGAATAGTGTCATTAGATGAAATTGTTACTATTTGGTGCATGGTGTCATTAAATGAAATTTTGGTCGTTACCAATAAGTCAGTCACATAAATTGTTGATTTTGGTAAACTAGAGAGAACTTTTTCACTTTCTGCAGGGAAATTAGTAACGGGAAGAATAAAGCTAAGAGTTCAATTTCAAATACAATAAAGGAAAATCACAATAAAATTGTTGCATATATATGAGCAAGCAAGAGAAAGGATCATAGATGACTAATTGGAAGCAATGAAAATTTTTAGGCATAATGTGGTTAGCATTTTTTAAGATTATATAAAATTGACTTTTGCAAGAAAGAAAAGATAAATACTCTAGATAATTGATCTTGCCTTGGTAGTAGTTTGTGGCTAAAATAGAGTGGCCAATATGCATTCAGTTCTAAGTTAAGAGATATGCAAACAACACAATGCCAAAATGCCCTTGGATCATTTTAAAAGTAGAGTTCTCTCACCTTTTCATTCACATTATAATACAGGATATCTAAAATCAGAAACACGTCCTTTAGGTTATAGGGTGCTTCAGACTTCATGAGTGGAAGAAGAACACCTATACTGACCAAAAGTTCTAAGATATTGCTACAACATGATGGTTCAGAACCTATTAACATCCTATATGCTGGTATAATCATAAAACTATTTAGGATAATGGTAATATTAGCATAAATTATCATTGGTATCCTCTAAGGAACTATTGTTTTGTTATCAATTTTCTTCTACATGCATGACAAAAATATCAATCAACAATGTAAAAAAACAAGAGTAAATACTTTAAAGCCACCAACTGATTTTTCAATAAAAATCACTAGTTAAAATATGAAGGTAAACATGAAAGAAAGCAATAAGGTGCATCTGCTAAGAACCGAATTCCCCAACTTAACTACCAAGACAGCTTCTTGTCTCTTCCATACGAGGATATACACAAAAAAATAATGTATGTTCCAAAATGCATATTGATAAATAAAAAACACATTGACAATCCAATTCCATCTAAATCACAATAAACTTTTGGTAATCTTCGAAATTCTTAATAATTCTACCATCAAGTAAACAAAAAAAACCACTATTGTCCCATGTGAATCAATGATTCCTAAATTGTTCTAAAAAATTCTATAACAAAAAGAATTCTTCTTATAATGTTCAACAAGTGCTAAATTCAAACTTAAAGTTTCTCCATATTGATCCATATTTTCGTAAGATTCAAAATTACCTCAATAAGTACTTGCCAAATCCAATTTTTTGCTATGGTTATCTGTGTTAAAGCTAGAATCCATGAATCAAAGAAACAAAATATGTTGGAATATCACATATGTGGTCCTCAAGATAAGTAACCAATAGGCATATGACGATTTAAAGAAGAAAAAAAAAACAAAGGAAAGGAAATAAATACCTTATCCTGACCACCAACATCCCAAACAATGAAACTAATATTCTTATATTCCATCGTCTCAACATTAAATCCCTCACAAAGACCCTCTCCCGAGGTTGCACATGTGCTCTGGATGTACCAGTGGCGTTGGCGAAGAGAATGGAGACCAAGCTTGTCAGTTATTTCTCAAATACTGGATCTCTATCATTGTTTTCCACAATGAAAATATATAAGACCTTGCATATTCTAGAAGTAGTGCTGCCACAAGGGATGAATTTGACAATTCATGATGTAGTCAATCTCTTCTTTCTTATTGTTTGTTAAGCCTAAAGATGTAATTAGTTAGGATATTCTTTTCCCTCTAATCTTGTAGCTCCATGTGTACAGTTGGTTAGGACCTGATTGTATATAATGCCTACCCTGTTATTGTAGAAGAAAACTGAGATAAATAATATTAATATTTTTCCTCTCATTTTTCTCTCTGTTTCCCTTTGTTTTCATCTCCTCTCTCATCTTGGTATCAGAGTTTCCATGACTTTTTTCAAAGAAACCTCCGAATCACCTTCTGCTAGCACTGTTAATGTGCAAAACCCATTATCTCAGTCAAACAACCTTCCTTCACTAGTAGCCACACCCTCTTTTTCTTTCCCGTCTATGAATCAACCTCTCACAATGAAGCTGGATAATGGGAACTACCTCATCTGGAAGAATCAGCTTTTGAATGTCATCATTGCTAATGGACTCGATGGTTTCATTGACGGATCTCGACCTTGCCCTCGTCGATTTCTCGATCTGCAACAACAAACCCTCAATCCAGAGTACTCGGTCTGGTAGAGATACAATCGACTTATGATGAGTTGGTTGTACGCATCCTTGTCAGAAGATATAATGGCTCAGATTGTTGGGTATTCAACAGCTGTGGAGATTTGGAACGCCCTTAATCAAATTTACTTTGCATCTTCTATGGCGCGGGTTACTGAGCTTCGCACCAAGCTTCAAACGCTCAAGAAATATGGACTCTCAGCTGGTGAATATATTCAAAGGCTCAAATCCATTTGCAACAGTCTTACAACAATAGGAGAACTAGTTTATGAGAAAGACCATCTTATCTATTTGTTCAATGGATTAGAACGTGAGTATAATTCTTTTGTTACCTCTATTCAAAATCGATCTGACCAACCAACTATTGAGCAAATCCATAGCCTATTGCTTAGCTATGACTTCCGGCTTGAACAAAAAAAATTTGTTTCTCTCCATTCTACCCAAGTCCATATGGCTCATCTGAACAAGAAACCTTATAAATCAACTCCTCAATCTACATTCAATCATATTCACATTCAACCTAGATACTATTTTCCACCTTTTAAGCCAACCACTAGTCAATATCAACCCAGAATTTTGGCCAAACCACAACCACGACAGCCTCAACCTCAATGGAAACCACATTTTTCAATCTAGAATCAAAAGCCTCAGTGCCAAATTTGTGGTAAATTTGGACACACTACTCTTATTTGCTTCTATTACACAAATTTGAACTATTCACCCCAACATTCTCCTAAATCTTTCAATACTATTCTCACCACAAATTCCCAGTTCCTTAATCCTCCAGAATTTTCTTACTCTGCAATGGCTCATCCTGCTGCTATGCATAACACGGTTCCTGATACAAATTGGTACATGGATTCAGGTGCTACACATCACTTTACTCTGGACATTAACATACTTGACACTATGACACCCATTAGTGGTTCAAATCAGGTGATAGTTGGGAATGGTAAGCAACTCTGTATCTCACATCTTGGTACTGCAAAAGTACCATCCTCGTATTCTCCTCTTGTTCTATAGCAGGTCTATCACACTCCAAAAATTTCAAATAATCTTATTAGTGTTAGAAAATTGTGTTATGATAATAAAGTTTTTGATGAATTTTATGCCACTCATTTTCTTGTCAATGATCAAGTTTCGAAGAGAGTTATCCTTCAAGGTCAACTTGATAATAGCTTATACAAAGTTATATCATCATGCTCTCCTTCTGTTGTTTCCTTTCCTCCTCAAGTTTTCATAGCCAACACCAAGGATCCAAATCTGTGGCACAAGAGACTAGGCCACCCAGCTTTATCTGTTGTTAATCAAATCTTGGATTCTTGTAACATTGCTCAAACACAGAAACTTTGTTTTAATTTTTTTAATTCTTGTCAATTAGCAAAGAGCCACAAGCTTTCTTTTTCTCTGTTTCCATTTATTGCAGTAAAACATTTTGAGTTAATTCATACAGGCCTATGGGGTCCTTTTCCCGTTCGCTTTATTTCTAGTGCTCGTTATTTTTTACTTTTCATTGATGATCATACTCGTTTTACTTGGTTTTATTTGCTCAAAACAAAAGATGAAGCATATCCTACTTTTCTCAAGTTTCAAGTTCTCATTGAAAATCAATTTAATACCAAGATTAAGGCTGTCCAATCTGATTAGGGAGGTGAGTTTCGATCTCTCTCCATAATGTTTTCAAATTTGGGCATTGTCTATCGTTTATCGTGTCCATACACCTCACAATAGAATGGACGGGTTGAGCGAAAAAATCGCCATGTGGTTGAAATGGGATTGTCACTTCTTGCTCACTCGGGTATGCGCTTATCTTATTGGCCTTATGCCTTTCAAATAGCCACTTACCTTATTAATCGTCTCTTTACCCCCGTGCTGCATTATCAATCTCCTTACTTCGCATTCTATCACAAACTCCCAGCTTATACTCATCTTAAGATCTTTGGTTCCTCTTGTTTTCCATATTTGCGCTCTTATAATACCCATAAACTCCAATACAAGTCACTGGAATGTGCTTTTCTTGGTTACAGTTCACACCACAAAGGTTATCTATGTCTTGACATTCATTCCAACAGGGTGTATATTTCTCGCCATGTGATTTTTAATGAAGATTCTTTTCCATTCAAGAATTTGAAATCTTCTCTCTCTCAGTCTATTTCTTCTTCCTCTTCTTTATCAGTTCCTCTGCCCATTCCCTTGCCTCCCTTCTCCTCATCTCCTTCTATTTTTCCATCTATACTTCATTCTTTTCCCTCTTCTTTTTCTACCTCTAGTATTTGTTCCCCCCTCGTTGCTCCTACCTCCATTCCCTCCTCTTCACACTCTGTGTCTCCATCTATTCCACCTCATTATCCACCTTCTCCGAGTGTGGACCTGCCTATACCTTGTGTGAATACAGATTTACTTACTTCTTTTCACACTCACAATATTCATTCTATGGTGACCAGGTCTAAGACCGGTATCTATAAACCTAAGTTGTTGTTGAATGTCTCCACAGGTTCTCTCATTGAGCCTACTTTCTTTCTTCAAGCTATTAAAGATCCTTCATGGAAGCAAGCCATGGAATTGGAATTTGATGCCCTTCAACACAACAAGACCTGACATTCGGTTCCTTCACCTTCCTCAGGCAAGGTAATCGATTGTAAATGGGTCTATAAGCTAAAGCTTCAACCTGATGGCCAAATTGAGAGATACAAGGCCCGCTTAGTAGCTAAGGGTTATCATCAAACTGAAGGTATTGACTACTTCAAAACATTCAGCCTGGTTGTCAAGCCTCCTACTATCCGTATTGTGCTCAGTCTTGCTATTTCCCAGAATTGGTGTATTAGATAGTTGGATGTTCATAATGCCTTCTTACATGGCAACTTAGCTTAAGACGTTTTCATCGAACAACCGCCTGGATTTGTTGATCTTCTCTATCCTACTCATGTCTACAAGTTGGATAAGTCTCTCTACGGCCTTAAATAGTCACCTCGGGCTTAGTATACTAAGTTGAGACTTCTCTGCTACACTTGGGATTTGTTACTTTTAAGAATGACTCTTCCTTATTTATTTGTCATTCGTCTCATGGGTTACTTCTTGTTCTTATCTATGTGGATGATATAATCGTCACTGGGAGCCACTCTCCTCAGGTTACTCACCTTATCCAACAGTTGCATCATCAATTTTCTTTAAAGGATCTTGGTCATTTACACTATTTTCTAGGCTTGGAGGTTCATCACACCCCTACTGGTATTCACCTCAGCCAAGCAAAGTATATCACTGATCTCCTTACCCAAGCAGCTATGTTGGATGCCAAGCCATGTCCCACTCCTATGTCCTCCAACACAAATCTTTCTTTTCATGATGGAGTGGCTCTTGAAAATGGTTCAGATTATCGAAGTTTTGTTGGTGCTCTTCAGTATTGTACCATGACACGCCCAGATATAGCTTTTGTAGTAAATAAAGTGTGTCAATTCATGCACTATCCCTTTGATGTTCACTGGTAGGTTGTTAAACGTATTCTTCGGTACTTAAAGGGCACATCTCATTTTGGTCTCTTCCTACAACCTTCCTATGACTTCAACATCACTTGCTATACAAATGTCGACTAGGCTTCCTGCCCTGATGACAGGCGTAGCACCAGTGGCTACTGCCTCTTTCTTGGCTCTAATCTGGTTTCTTGGACATTTTCCAAACAAAAAGTGGTATCCCGCTCCAGCGTCGAATCAGAGTACCGAGGAGTAGCAAATAGGACTGCTGAAATTGCTTGGACTGAATCTCTTTGTCATGAAGTTTCCATTACTCCCACTCAACCTCCCCTCATTCTCTGTGACAATATCAGTGCCACATACTTAGCTGCCAATCCTATTTTGCATGCCCGCACCAAACATGTGGAAATAGACTATCACTTTGTCCGGGAACGTGTTCTTCAACGTTCTCTCTCTGTCCAGTTTACACCTTCTGATGATCAACTTGCTGATTGCATGACCAAGCCTCTCTCCACCCAACATTTCATCACTCTACACTCCAAGCTCACTGTTCTCACTAGACTAATGAGTTTGAAGAGGGATGTTAAGCCTAAAGATGTAATTAGTTAGGATATTCTTTTCCCTCTAGTCTTGTAGCTCCACGTGTACAATTGGTTAGGACCTGATTGTATATAATGCATGCCCTATTACTGTAGAAGAAAACTGAGATAAATAATATTAACATTTTTCCTCTCATCTCTCTCTCTCTGTTTCCCTCTGTTTTCATCTCCTCTCTTATCTCTGTTGAAGTTTGAATCAGAACCCCTTGTTGAGTTTTTTGAATTTATTGTTTGTTAAGAGTGCAATCGCGTAAGGCCTACCGGAATTGGAGGCAGAATTGGAGGCATTGCCTTGATCAAAGACAAACTTTGTAATGAAGTTGAGCATATTCAGAGTCTCTTGTCCGCACGCAATTTGAGCTTAAGGAGTTTCATCCATGGCTTTCTTTACCGATAAAAGTAGGGTTTTCAGAATCATTGAAGAACCCTAGATGCAGAATCAAAATTTATGGATTGAAGACATATATGAGCCACAATGGAGGGTTAGGGTTTAAGATATGAGGGTGGATTAAAAGAATCGTGTATGATTGGTTAGGGATTTGGGTCATTTGGATTTGGGAAATGGGATTCAATTTGAGAAGAGAGGGTAGCTATTGCAAATATTCTTCTCTAGCGTCACCAAAGCTTAGATTGTTTTTATTATTATTATTATTATTATTATTATTTTATTTATAACAGGATCTCAAAGTTTTGTCAATTCCCACAGATACCTCCAATTGTCGGTGCATTGTGTTTTTTTGCCTTGTTTTAGAACCTCTCTTTATATATAGCTAAATAATTTTCTCTGTGTCGTGTTCCCATTGGTTTAATGTGTAACTCAAAAATATTCTCTAAGATTTGGGATAAGGTCATGTTCATGTTAACACGACCGCTTCAAGGCCTTTTTTTTTTTTTTTTTTTTTTTTTTGCATGGATGGTTTGTATAGTTGTCGAACACGAATGCTTGGTTATCATCTTCATTGTGGTTACTCGAGTACCCTACTTCACGTAGGAATTCGTATTTATTTTGCATATTTCATTTCCCACATCGTGAATCAATCTATGAAAGTCATATAAACCTTTTTTTTCACTTTTTAATGAGATGCCACTAAAAAAGTAATTTTAGTGGCAAAGATAGCTGAAGGGTTGATTGTAGATTATTTCTCTGCCTTTAGATTATAAATTGACCCACATGGCAACATGCAAACCATGAAAAGTTATGTTTTTAGTAATATCAATCAACGGTTGCAATTACTAGATGCCCTTCTTCAAATTACCAAGGAAAATGGGAATGAGTGGAGGTGTAGTGATGTAATTCATTTGGTTTTGGTGGGTGTTAGAAATATTTATTTATTATGTTAGAATTATTATCTTCCTTTTAAAAGTAAGGGTAAATTGATTTGTTTTTTTTTTTTTTAAAAAAAAATTAATTGTAATTAAACTTATTTAAACTTTATTTGTGTTCTATGTATTTTTTAAGTGGTCATAATAAGATGTCTTAATTTTTTTTCCTCTAATTGTTTTAAATCTTATTTGTATATATGTATTAGAGCAATTGTAACATCCCTAGTTTTTAATATTAATACTTCTAAAGTTCCTTTTAGCCACCTTCTTACTAAGCAAGTAAGAGCATCACCCTCTTATCTATCCTTTACTAAGCTTAAGGTATCACAATAATGCATGCAACCAAGGATGAGGTATCCAAGGCATGCAACCAAGCATTAAGTGTCAATAAGTATGCAATCAAGTATGAGGTGTTAAAGAGGATGCAATCAAGCAGAAGGTGTCTAAGGCATGCAAACAAGCATGAAGTGTCAATAAACATGCAATCAAGTATGAGGTGTCAAAGAGCATGCAATCAAGCAAGAGGTGTCCAAGGCATCCAACCAAGCATAAGGTGTCTAGGCATGCAACCAAGTACAAGGTGTTCAAGCATGCAACCAAGCATGAGGTGTCTAGACATGCAACCAAGCATGAGGTATCCAAACATGTAACCAAGCATGAGGTGTCTAAGCATGTAAGCAAGCATGAGGTGTCCAAGGCATGCAACCAAACATGAGGTGTCCAACGCATGCAACCAAGTACGAGGTGTGGAAATGCATGCAACCTAGAGGACGCTTAGCCACCTTCATCAATTGACACTAGTATGACATGGTAACTCAACAAGTTGTTGCTCTTGCCTAGCAATTGCAATGATTAAACATGTGCCACGTGTTATCTCCAGCAAGTTGCTACACCTACCAAGTAGTTGCAAGGATTAAGCATGTGCCACGTGTAATTTCCAAAAAGTTGCTGCACTTACTAAGCAACTGCAGGGATTGAGCACATGTCACGTGTTGTCTCCAACAAGCTACTACACTTACCAAGCAGCTACAAGGATTAAACACATGCCACATGTCATCTCCAGCAAGTTGTTGTACCTATCAAGTACCCGCAAGGATTAAGCATGTGCCATGCGTCGTCTCCATGTAATAAGTGAAACACTAATCACTACCCTTTGATCGACATCTAGCGATGAGTCTCCTATGTGTTTCACCTACTTTGGGTTCCTATAAATAGGGCATTCACCTACCAAGAAAGAAAAGGAAAGAAGTGTGAAAATCTCCTATAGTGGTGTTATTCTAAAAGTTGGATCTTTAAGTCATCCTAATGGATGTAGTGCAATAATTCCAATCTTAAAGATGAGTGATCTTATAATACATGATTTTATATGGTTTTAAAATTATATATCTTATGTTTCAAGTGTGATATATGTATTCATTATTTTTGAAATATCATGAGATATGCTTTGAAAATGTGTTGGTCAAATGTTGTGTTTATATTAAATGTGTTCCCTGTATCCTTGATATATATATTGTTAAGATGGTTCTATGATTATGAATGGATGGATATGGTTTAAGGAAGCTCATTCTAAGGAGGCTGGGTTTTAAGCCCCTTCAATCTTTCTTGAGAGATTACCTTGTACGTACTATTCACTAAAAATCACTGGCACTATCGTTATTGTACTTTATATTATTACTATGCATGTGGCTGTAATATGCCTTGGACTTATATTGTACTGTAGAGATGGAGGGACACACAGTAGCCGATTAACCTAGTAATCTTTTGTGCCAAGAGATTAAGGGGCACTGGAACAGTTTGTATGAAAAGCATGCCAAGAGATGTAGAGGCACTATGTCTATATCACACCGTGTTATATGAGATATATGACGTTTGTAGACACATATGTGATATACGCCAGTGAAAAAAGAGACAATGGTGGCAGTTACATTTCATGATATTATGATGTGCCAAGAGTTGGAATGGTACCGTAATCGTGGATTATGCATATGTTTGATTGATTATACATCGGGGTTTTCGATGTTGTATGCCTACTTGATTGTTATACTATATATTATTTACATTGAGTGTTACATGCATGATGAAATAATTTTTTCTATCTTAGATTGACCATCCTAAAACCTGCATTATATGATCATTCACTCAGTTATATTCATTCTATAGTTCCCCAAAATTTTCAGATGAGAACCTAGTAGAACCAAATACCAAGCAAGTTTCAGAAAACAGATAATAAGGCATATATCCATTGTTGTCTTTTTCTTTTTGCTTTTTTTTTTTTCTTTGGATAGATTACTGACATGTAGCCATTTCCTTAAGTATGTACAAGTTTCCGGGTCCTTAAAGCCAGTTTTTATTTACTCAAAACTTTATATCTTGGAAAAGTAATTGTGAAACTAATGTTTGGTTAATCTCGGTTTTGATGATAAAAAAACAAGGTTTAGAACTAATGATTATATTTTAAGCGTGATTAGACAAGACAATTTCCAAAGTGGCAATCACAAAGACAAATCAAGCCAAAAAGAAATCATGAAGAAGAAGACCACTTCAAAGAAAAGTGTTTTTCAAGACCCAAGCTTCATAAGATCTCTTTGTAAGGTTGTTGGTGCACTGGGATTTTCATGCATTACATTATTTACTTATGCATCGAAATCATCCAAAGAGTTATTTTGTTTTAAATATTTTTAAAATTGGATGATTTCATGTTTTCAATTAAAACCTTGTGTCAAATGTTTTTCAAACTTGTTGAAAAGGTTTTAAGTTGAAAAAACTAGTTTTTTGAGCCAAAAATGACTCAACCGGTTGAACCGAATGAGGAACCGGTCGACCGTTAGCTCAACCAATCAAGGTCCGAGTTGACCCCCAACTCAACCGGTCAAGGGTGCAAAAAACTTTCTCTTTCTTCCAAAACGGTTGTTCAACCGGTCAAGGTTGAACCTCCACTGGTTGAGGTCCGGTCGAGGTCTAACGGTCACTTGCCAAACATTAAATGCTAACTGTTAGTCAACCGGTCGACCCCCAACTCGACCGGTCGAACCCCCAATGGCTAGTTTGACTTTTTTCTTCTATAAAAAGGCTCTAATATTTATTGTTTCATAAGCTTAACCTTCCCAAACCTTTCTTGAATATATTTGAGCCTTGGAAGAGTGTTTTTTTAGTGCACCTTTGTTCTAAAACTTGCATATCTTTAGTGCATCATTCAATCCTAGTTTTCTTGTATCATTTGAGCTTAAAGTTTTTGTACCAGGATTTTGTGAGATCATTTATTTGTAAATCTTTAAGAGGAAATTTCTCAAGTGTGTGGTATTACTTGAAGGGTTGTTCTAGAGTGGGATATCTCTTGAGAAGTGTAAAGGGTGCTTGGAGCCAAAAGTCCAAGAGGGTGAATTGAAACCATAATCCAATTATATTGCTTGAAGGCTTGGTTTGGAAGCCTTGAATTAGTGGAACCTCAAGCTTGGGATTGAAGCTAGAGAAGAGTGGATATAGGCCGGGTTGTGCCGAACCACTATAAAATCTTGTGTTTGCATTTTCTCTTCTCTACTCTTTTAATTTATATGCAATTGTCTTTATATTGTTATTTATATACTTGCATATAATTGTCTCTTACATTCACATAGTTTAAATTTGCAAAAATAGACCATCACCCTATTTAACCCCCCTTTAGGGTGATTACCATAGGTTGGATTAGCCTAATTTTTCTAACAGTAATGATTACATAGTCCCTTCAATATGCTTCCATGTGCTGCTCTGACACAATTTATTTGATTACAAGTTAATTTCCCTTCGTAGGATGGTGTCTCCATCTCAATCTTTAAACTAGAAAGGAGAATCTATCTTATGGGGATGACGCTTGCAAGGAGGGGCAGGTCATCATAACAAGGTAGATTTTAATGGAACTTTTATATTATGATATCTCATGGGTTTGAGACCGTGTGTCCCCTTAGATGGTCCTAATCACATATGATTAGGAAATCTATGGTTATAATAATTGTTTTATTGGAATTTGACATATACTCTTAGAAAGCTAGACTAAGTCGATTAATTACATAATAAAAGGATATGAAACTCAAGGATTGTAGAGGTAATCTTGAGATGTTAATAAAATCTACTTTGTTAGATTGTAGACACTAATTCATGGGGAGTCTGTATACGGTGGATATATAATAGGTCATAAACTCAAATTTATATTGTAGACACTAATTCATAAGATATTATAGTGCAGTTTACCTACTATAGTGAGATATCAAGTCAACTTGAGAATTAGATTAGCTAGTATTTTTTTCTTGGTCATAGTAAGTCTTGATCAAGCTCATATTCCTTAGTGACATTTTTATTAAGGGGGTATTTGGGTTCTTTATTCATATGTATGCATAAGGGCATTTTAGTAAAAATATAAGGTTGCACACAAACTAATTATGAATGGTCTTTTTGAATTGGACTAATTAATTTATTAGAGCCCAATAGATCTAATTAATCAATTAGGAGTTAAGTAGGCTAAATTAAGTGACCAAAGCCTAAAATGGGCTTAAGTCACTTAAGCTTATAGAGAAAATTATATAAACCCCCTTATAGGTTAGGGTTTTAGGCGATCTTCAATCTTTCAGACTCTAAAGAGGAACCCTAAGCTCCACCATTTTTAGAAAGGATTCAATGTCTTCTTGTGCCAAGATCCAAGAAAGAGAGCTATTGGGTGGAAGACTGTTTGGTTTTCAAGATCTATGATGCATTTTTTCAATTGGAGTTTATTTGTGAACATTTAGATCACAAAATATGACCTTCTTATCTATATGTCTAAGTTTTTAAATACTACTGCTTTCATTGTATATAGATCTAAAGGACCCTACTATAGTTATACATGCACCATGACAGTCTAGGGATGGAAATAAAGATATTTAGGTATTCCCAATTAGCTTTTAATTTTGAAATGAAAGTTTTGAGGTCTCTATGACACTTTTTAGGTATTAAGGTAGCTTGTTCTCCGAAAAGTTTTATTCTTTGGTAGTCTAAGTACATGGTTGACATTCTTGATCATGTTTGCCTTACTGTATTAAGGTAGCTTGTTCTCCGAAAAGTTTTATGCTTTGGTAGTCTAAGTACATAGTTGACATTCTTGATCATGTTCGTCTTACTCATACTAAGATTGTTGATAACCTTTTTAAGGTTAATGTTCAGTATTTTTTTTTTTTTTTTGTGGTACCCTCTTACTAGACCCTACTTTATATTGTGCCATTGTTGGTAGCTTGGTATATCTCACAATCACACGTTTGAACATTACTTATGTTGTTCACATTATTAGTCAATTTGTTGCTTCTCTTGTTATAATTCATTAGGCTACGTGTATTCTACGACATCTCCAAGGCATTTTATTTCAATGTCTTTTACTTCTGTCCACTTCCTCTTTTGGAGCTACGTGCATATTATGATGTTGATTCTCTTATTTCTTTTAAGAGCAAGTAATAGTCTATCATTTCTTAATCTTCCATAAAAGTTGAACATCGTTCTATGACATCTACCACTAATTAGATATAGTTTGGTTGTGTTAGTTATTTGTTGATATATATGGGTGTTTCCTTTTCTTGTCTCACTCCTGTTTATTGTGACAACAAGAGTATTGTTCAAATTGCATACAAGTCTATCTTTCATGAAAGGAGGAAACATGTTAAGATTGATTGTTATCTTACTCGTCATCACCTTCAACATGATATTCTTACCTTGCCTTTTGTTCCTTCTTCTTTACAAATTGCAAACTTGTTTACCACCCGCTTTTGTGCTTCCAATTTTGGTGGTGAACTCTTAATGCTTCTTGCAGCTACATTGTGAGTTTGTGAGGGGATGTTTAGTGTTATTTATTTGTTAGAGTTATTTATTACTATATTAGAATTATTATCTTTAATTGTAAACCTATTTAAACTCTATTTATGTTGTAACTATTTCCTAAGTAAGGTCATAATAAAAAAACCCCTAGATTTTCCTTTCTTTTTCTCTCTATGATTCGTTTGAATCTGACAATGGGTACGTATCTCAATCTCTCTTGATAGTTACTAATCACTGATTTCCAATTTAGGGACCATGGGAAGTCTATTTCATTCCATGTAACTTTGCATTTCAAACCGTCCAACTTCATAAAGTTAGGACCGACTTTTAGAGTCCAAAAGATGACTTCTTGCAATTTTTTTGTATCGATGATAACAATTAATTGTAAGTTTAATGACTGAATTCAAGGCAATTGAGATGGCATGTGTTAAGTAGTTTGGAAAAGAATATGGAATGATCTAATTTTGTTACCTGTTTATATGTTCCTAGAATATGAATCTTAATGCACAGTGTGATCCATGGGACATTGAATTTCCTGATCATTTAGTTGAACTAGTGTGCTTCTAATTAGCTTTAAGGAAAAGATGACTTCTAATCATCAGAGTGATTTCATCTTCTCTTAATTTCTCCCTTTCTTCCTCCGTCTATTCCTCAATCCCTAGTAACTTCCCCACCAACTATATATTATTTCCTGCTTTTTTGCTTAAACAATTACTCCAATAATGAAATTGGTTGAAGTTATTGGACTAAAATTGACTTAGAACTTAAGTTAACAATTAATTTGATGTTGGCTTCTCTTCTTCGTTCCTTTTGTTAGGAGCTTGGAGATGCTATGACACCAGAAGATATAGACATGAGTGAGAAGTTTGGGTTTACATTGTAGAAAGCATAGCATATTGGGATGAGGGGTTTTTTCATGTACCCATCCTGCCCTATCCATAATGGAATGAGTTTGGATTTAAATAAACATGTTAGGGATGAGTTTGATAATTTTTTTTTAAAACCCGAGATGGGTTTAGAACAGGTTTGGGTATTGCCTTATCCCTCTTTGCCTCGCTCCAATTATATATAAAATTAAATTAATTTAATTCTTATTTTCCTATTTCCAATATATAATAATAATAATAATAATAATGAAATACTTTTCAATAAAATAATTTATAAAAATTATAATATTTTAATTATTTATAAAATATATTTATTTTGATGTAATTAAAAAAATTAAAATTTTTTGACAAAAAGTTAAATGAGACAAGGTGGGATGGGTATGGAAATTCATATACCCATGTCGTTTTGACTTACCCCATTTATTTTTTTTTAATGGAATGAGGATAAGAATTATTTTAAATAAACGATGTGAGGTTGAGATGGGGCAACTTGTCCCAAACTCGCCTTGTTGCCATTCCTACTAGAACATACTATTCCAATCAAAATTTAGTCATATTTATGTTATATCACATTTATATATGGGTTTTGCGAGCTTTCATTATTATTAAGCTAGCTGAAGTTCAAAGTTAGTAGAAGCTTTGACTCCGTATATTAATGTGCCACAATGATAAAGATAAATGGCATTTTCCAACTTAATTGTAAGTTTGTTTATTTATTTATTTATCTTTTATAACTGTTTATAAAGATATTTATGGTCTTATACCTTTCATTATTTTATAATGAGATTGAACTATTCTAACAATGAAACATCAGAGGATTGATTAGAGGTATAAGAAAAGACAGTTTATCATTATCATAAAATTTAAATTTGTCAATTGTCAAAGTATAATATATCTAATACTTTGTGTGTATAACATTTTACTTTAATGAATCATGCCACATTTTTCATGAAATTCTATATTGTAAAATTGTTTTTATATGATACGTGACCGTGTAAAGATATTTCAAGATTTTCTAATGATTTAACAAAAAATTGCAAACACTTTTTTATTCTTTAAAATAAAGAAATTATTTTATAAATTAGAAAACATGTTTACCATTGATAGAAAACCTTTTTTTTTTTGTTTTTTTTTTAAGAATTTGTTATGAAAAGGTTAATTTTCTGAACGAGTTATTTTTTCTAAAATATTTTGAATAATAATTGAAAATAAAGAATATTTTGAAAACTTTTTATTGCATAAGCATATAGTGTTGGAATTTTTATGTGTGGACTTACATAATCAATTTAATAATGTCATAAATCAGTGTTATTTATTTTTGCATTGTGGTCCATAATGGGACTGGACACATATTGTTGCTTGATTTTTTATGGGCTCACCCTAATTCACTTGACTGGCCCATTAAGTCAAGTGGTGGTCCAAATAATGTGTGTGATATATATATGAATATATATATAAAAGAAAAGGAAGGGCTCTCTTGCTATTATGGCTCCATGCTCCTTCCTCCTTTGGCTCAAAGAGAGCACGCACTCTCGTTTTGGACTGAATCTGGGTGTAGAAGGGAAGAGCTCATTAACCCGTAATTCTCGCACCATCAAGCACTGGAGGAGCTTCCTGAATACCAGAAAAGAAGAAGAAATGGCCTTTCACGGAATTAACCAAGGTGAACGTTTCCGTTTTTGCCGTTCAATGCATGCTTAAATGTCAACATGTGATCCTATGCTGTTTAAATTTTCTTCATATAGTACTACTTTATAGAGAATTAATGAGCTCAAAAAATTATTTTTTATATTTGAAATCCTAAAAACAAATTAATGAGAATTATTATATCTCCGAAATGTTAGCATTTATCGGCCTTTTCGCCAATCAACTCCTTCAAATTTTTTGTGTCCACTTTTATTAATAAATGTTCATAAACATAAATATGTTTTAAAAAAACATTATTAAAAGAATAAATTAATTAATTCTAATTATTTTATTTAATTGATTAATAAAAGTATAAAAGCCATTATTATAATTTTCTTAACAAGTTTTTTTTATATCATTTATATGATAATTAAATGTAAAAATTAAAAAAAATAATACATGCATCATCATTTATTTTATATTATTAAATGCAATTGAACTAAATAAATTATAGTTTTAATATTAAATGTATCATCATTTATCTCATTAAACATATTTTTAAAAATTACTATCACTTCACTTTTAATTTTAATTTTTTATATTTATCATTTTAATTTTATTTAATTTTGAATTTTTTTATTTTAAAATATTAAAAATACAAATTTATTAAAAAAATTACTAATATAAATAATAATGAAGGTATAATATTTTATAAATTAAAATTAATTTGATAAGATAAATTATTAATATAATTTTTCATAATTTTAATTATTTAAATAAATTAATCTTCAAAAAGTTGTTACCACAAGTAATAAAATTTTAGAAATTAAATTTCAAATATAATATTTTATATAAATCTTAAAAAGACTTTAATTTTTTATTTAAAATGTAATAAAACATATTTAATAAAAATAAATTTTAATTTTAAAATAAATAAATATAAATATATTAAAGGAATTTGAGATATTTTTTTAAAAAAATTTATAAATATTATTCTTAATTATACATATATCAATTATACTTAAAAAATAATTTTAACTTTAATAAGTATATTTTTACTTCTTTTTATCATTTAAAATTTTTTCAAGTATTTTCATAAATTTTGAATAAATTTTTATTTTATCAATATTTTTTAAAAAATATCCAACGATATTTTTTATAAAATCTAATTACTGATATATACGTATATATCATATTTTCATCCTTACTTTTTATTATTTCTAGATATGATATTTGTATTAATAGCTAAACCCTAATGCCTTTTCTTCAACCCTGAAAGCATGCATGATCTATACCATCATGGTTGGCATCAAATACTTCTTTTCCTGATACCAACTAGGGCTGGATATCAACCAATGTGATTCCATCAAGCGATTGGGAGCACCATTAATTAGAACCATTTATAGGGGTTTCATTCTGGAACCCTACCCTTACTTGCTCGGCTCGGCGTTGGGAAAATTACAATACCTAAACGTGGTATAAAAATAAAGGAAGATAGAAAACGTTATGTCAATAAAAAAAAGGTAACCAATATATCACATTTTTTTTTAATTCCAAGAAAATTATATTTTCAAATCACCAACGGTTATAATAATTTACAATGGAAACTTACAACTGTAGAATGTCAATGTTGCAAGCAATAAAAATGTTGAATAATAAATTAGACAAACTTGCCTCAATGTCATCATCATTCTGAATCAAGAAGAGACACATGGAGCCCCTTTTCTTTGAATTAATTCTACCACGTGCGTATCTCTATGTCCAAAAAAAAAAAAAAGGAAAAAGTCTTTTAAGAATTCAAACTTTCATATTTCATCCTACAAGTATAAAGAAGAAAATTATTCTTATAATTTACCCTTGAATAGAAATCTAAAGAGAATTCCAATTTCTTTTTAGAACTCTTATGACAAGTCACCTCCCACCCTTTTATTTTAATTTTTTTTCCAACAGACTTAACACTTTTTTTTTTTTTTTTATAAAAAATCTTTTTCCTTTATATGCTGACATGTTCTCTAGCAAAATATTTTTAATTTTAAAAATTTTCACTTTTTCATTATTTCATATTTGTTGATTTTAATAATTTTTGGAGAACTTAAACACAAAATTATAGTAAATAATTAATTAAAATAATGGAAAAATAATAAAAATATTATCTAAAAAATAATATATTTGATAATTTCAAATATTGATTATAATAATATATTTAATAATTAGGAATTGTATTTAACAATTATATTTTATTATTTAAATGTTTACCATATATAATTTTTTCTATCAATGTTAAATAAATATTTATTTATTTTGTAAATATAATAAAAATATCTAATAATATTATTTTATGATTTATTTTATTTAAATTTTTTTATATCAAAATTACATGAAGTGACGGTGGTTATAATTTTAGTTTTTTTTTTTTTTTTAGCTTTTAACTTACCATGGTTCCAACTTTTTCCCTCGCTAAAATCTCTATTTTTTAATTCAAATAAAATAAAAAAGAAAATATATTTTTCATAAAAAAATTATATTTAATATTTTATATTAATTTTATTTTAATATTTTTTAATATTTATTAAAATATGTACATCTTTGATATTTTAGAAAAATACATACATTCTTTTAAAAAATAAGTACATCTAGTATAAAAATAAGCAAATTTCATCAAAGTTGAATTCTATCCTCATTTGACCTAATATGGGCATTGTGGGGGCTTTCTCCCACATGTCTTCCCACATGTATCTTCACGTGCCTGTCCACGTGGCATCATTCTAGTTGGACTATGTGTCACTCCTCCCATCACTGACCGGACAACCTTTGAGGTACCCAGACATGTTCCACCCGGATCTATTGGCCACAGAGCAGTCTGCATCTCCCTGATAGCCTCAAATCCTCTCTGATATACGAGACCATGGCTAACTGACATTAAAGTGACTGATGCGATTCTTCCCATCCTCACGTCTACATCAGTAGATTGGCATGTCCAATCCTAGACCTTCAACAAGATTGAAAGGATGGTAAGTTGTATCATGACATGCTGTCTGACACAGGCCCCAACCGCCCTGTAATTGTGATGATTGCCTTGTCACTAATACGCAATCATCACTACAAGGGCCAGCTCAGCACTACTATGCCTTCCCCTTTTTGAGCATTATAAAAACTCTGCCGAAATAGAGCAGGGGAAAGGGGAGGCAACACTATGAGTTCTCTCGCTTACTTTCTCTCTCTCTCTATCTCTATCTCTTTAAGGGATTCTATTCATTCCCAAAATCTGACTTGGGCTTCAGAGGGTGTGTTCGGACTACCCGCCCGGACATCTTTGTGCAAGGAAATAGAAAACCTAGATTCCAGCATCAAAACAGGAGTTTTCGCTACCATGTCCAAAGGAGGAACCCATCCTTAATTGACCTGGTATCAACATTGGTGTCGTTTGTGGAAAGAAAACAAAATTGTTAACAACCTCAAGAAGTTGATTGTTAGCTATGGGTAGCGAAGATTACTTCAACTGGTGTGAAAGTATGGAAAAACGCCAGTGCGAGAGCGAGAGACAAGTGCAAGCCTTGCTCTAGGAGACAAGGAGACTTAGGGAAGAGAACGACGTGTTGCGTACTTAGGTATCCTCATCAGGCCCTCCTCGTAGTCGACAACCTAGAAGTCAGCGTAAGAACTCTAGGCAAAAGGAGGAGGTCACATACCTTGGAAATGCAGAGTTCTCCTCTAATGAACCAGAAAGATAGCTTGAGAAAAGATCCTCACCAACTTGTTATGCATTGCAGGATGAAAGCTCCGACTCCATTCACATCTCAGCAAAAAGAAGACGCAATAAGAAGTCCCAACTATCGAATGCAATGTGCGCAAGGCTAAGGCCTTAGATGCTCGATGTTGGGGGGGGGGGGACCGCATGTACTAACGGCCTAGGGGGCATGTCCTAAACCCTCAACTGCACCGGTCATGACAGATTGGCTCCTTCATCCGCCAGTACAACAACCAGTGGGGGATCTGGTTAGTAGGGGTCCCCCCCGACTCTGTCAATAGGCGACTGAATGACATGCTCTCCACGCTTTTCAGCCTTGACATCATCAGTTACGAGCCCCCAAGAGGGTTTATGGTCCCAAAATTCTCTACGTACGATGGATCCAGTGATCCATTTGACCATATCATGCACTACAGGTAACTCATGACCTTGACATAAGGAATGACGCGCTACTGTGCAAGGTCTTTCCAGCTAGCCTCCAAGGCCAGACTCTTTCATGGTACCACCGCCTCTCGATGAATTCTGAGAATAAATTTCGGGATTTGTCAAAGGCTTTTGTGGGACAATATTTATGCTCAATGCGGCATAAGCAAAACATTAGTACCTTGCAAAACATAAAGATGTAGGAGAACGAGTCATTGAGAGAATTCGTAAAGAGGTTTGGATAGGTTGTGCTTCAAATAGAGTCTTGTAGCATGGACGCCATCCTTCAAATATTTAAAAGAAGCATCTGCTCGGGTACACCCTTCTTTGAATTTCTTGCCAAGAAACCCCCAGCAACAATGAACGATTTGTTCAAATGAACAAATAAGTACTCCATGCTTGAGGACGATGTTCGCGTAGCAACCCAACAGGTCTTGGTCACCAGTCGAAATGTTAGGAACCACTCAGCCAAAAACTCTAAACTCGCAAGCCAAAGCATGACAAACTGGTAGACGGCAGGACGAACAACAACCAACCCAAGCTAATCTTACCCCCCTCAGTATCTCATACGACAAACTCTTCCCCATGATCCGAAATTTGTTCGATTTCAAATGACCCGAGCCAATTAAGACAGATCTGATGAAATAGGACCGGAATAGAAAATGTGCTTACCATAAAGACCATGGACACACCACAGAGCAATGTAGAAGCCTCCACTACTTAGTGGAAAAATTAATAAGAGTTGGGTATTTGAAACAATACGTCTGCTTAGAGGAGAAACGTGAAGATACATCCCGAAGTTCGACTACCACAACCACCACGACTTCAGTGGCTCCTAGAACCATAAAACTATATACATTCATGGGGGGCTTGTCGATGAAAAATACAACTCTAAAAGGAAGAGACAAAGGTTACTTCGAGCCGCCTTAGTAAGAGAGCAGGTTAGCTCAGTCCAACCCAGCTCGCCTGATGGGGGTATACACCCAATAGACGGGGTAATCACTTTTCCCCAGTAGACCCCAACTGGGTGTTGCAGCCGCATGAAGATGCTCTCATCCTGACTCTGGGGATCAATGATTTCGATGTAAGGCGGATTTTAGTTGACTCGGGCAGTTCCGCTGACCTGTTACTGATGTTCGCGTTCAAACAGATGGGATTTCCATCATCAGCCCTAGAGAATCCAGGGCGGATAGTATCAGGTTTTAACGGAGCATCGACAATCTCTCTAGGTGATGTCGTGCTACCTGTCCAAGCCGAGTTGGTTGTCTAGAATGTACAATTCTCAGTAGTGGAAGGCTTGTCCCCTTTCAACGCCATAATGGGATGCACATGGTTGCACAACATGAAGGCCATTCCCTCTACATATCACCAAATGGTGAGCTGCTTGACTAAGGATGGACATATCAACCTTTTTGGAAGCCAACTAGCAGCATGACAATGTTATCAGGTGGCACAAGAATATGGATCCACGAGTGCTATCAAGCCACATTCGGAACCGGCTAACACAGAGAAACAATAGCAATTACAGAGCCCGACAGAAAGAGATCTGCCGACAGTTGACCCACTCCTACCCTTGGTTTTCTCTCAGGATAACGACTGTATTACCTATGTTAACTCCTTGCTAGCACTCGAAGAGCTAAAAACGGTCCAAGGAGTGTTTCAGTAGAACAAAGAAGTTTTCACACGAACTCATTCTGATATGCCCGGAATCCATCCCTTGGTAGCCTCTCATAAGCTCAATGTTATGCCATCCTCACGACTTATCCGATAGAAACTCCGACGTTTCTATTCGGATAGACAGAGGATTATCTAGGCCGAAGTAGAGAAGTTGCTCATGAATGGGTTTATAAGGGAAGTAGAGTATCCGGAATGGTTAGCAAATGTGGTGGTGGTTCCGAAAAAATGGGGTAAATAGCGAGTCTGTGTCGATTATACCAACTTGAACGACGTCTATCCAAAAGATAGTTTCTTGTTGCCCTAGATAAATCAGGTAGTTGATTCCACTACTAGACATGGGATTCTTTCTTTCATAGATGTTTTCTCCGGTTATCATCAGATTCTGTTGTTCCAACTGGATGAAGAAAAAACCGCCTTCATAACGCCTCACGGATTATACTGCTACAACGTTATGCTGTTTGGGCTCTAGAACGCTAGGGCCACATACCAAAGGCTAATGATGAAGATCTTTAAGCCACTAATCGGTCACACAGTGGAAGTATACATTGATGATATTGTGGTAAAAAACAAAACCAGGATCAAACATGCCCAACATTTAGAACAGACCTTTCGCTTAATGAGAAATTACAACATGAAACTCAACCCAGCCAAATGCAACATGATTTGGAGAAATTTGGAAAATCTCATACGGATTATCATATTATATATGAAATAGTGTCTTTATTTATTAAAGTTCATGCGATTATGCAACATGATTAATAAAAAAAATTGCTTCCCTGTCAATTTACTATTTTCATATATGGTGGGACCAACAGGATCTTTCAAGCTTGCCTAAGCTTTGGTCTCTTTGTCTCACTACTAGCTTTCTTTATTCTTAAAATAAAGATGATTCGTGAGGGTGGAAAATCTCTTTTGACAATCTCTTTTTTTACATTCTTTAAATGTAACACATTGAAAATGAATAGATGTCATGGGGTCTTTAAATTTAGTTCGAAAATAGAGGCTTGCAATATGTGGAGCATAGTAGAGAATAGTGCAGTGGGGCTTGAAATATGACAATTTAAATATATTTAAAAATATAGAAATATGTTAATTAGAGAAAATTATTTTAAAAAATTGTTTTCAAAAACTGTTTTTTAAAAATACTTTTGAAAAAAGTTAACTAACAACGTCTAAGTATTTTTTTTTTTATATATAGTATTTTATTTTTAATTATTTTTTTTAAAATAATTCTTAAAAAATAAGTTAAAATAATTAAAAGATGTCATCTAAAAATAACATAAACTCTTTTTCAATTTTTAATTTTTCAAAGTGTTTTTTTTTCTGTAGTTTTAATAAATATATATATCAAACATGCAGTTATTTTTCGATTCTTAAAAAGAAATACAAACATTTTTTATTAGGCGCACCAATACCCTATTAAGCCTTATGAGTCTAAATATCCACTTACGTAAATCCCAAAATGAATTTGAGGTTTTCCTAACCCTAGTTGGTATGGTGGAACCCTAGGTACATCCTTAAAAACAATATGTATAATCTTTAAAAAAAAAATATGTATATTTTTTAAATGTGTCAAGATCTTATTAGGCCTTATTTGATATTCATGAATGTAAGTTTTAAAATGAATTTAAGGAGTTCCCCTAATTTGTTAAGTATGGATGATCCATAAAACAATCCTTAAACAAAATACATTTGAAAAAAAATTATTGTAGACCCTCAATTTTGTCCTCCTAGCACATGTCCTATTAGATACTTGTTCGATATTTTATAGTAGTTCCTTGGTGGCCCATACCTACTCATACTATTTACCTTTTTTAAGCCACCTCGGAGACTTTGGTTGAAGGATTATCTAACCCCTTATTGTGACCCTTGGCAGTTTTGATTTAGACTTAAACTTTTCTTTCTTTTTTGAGGATAGTTCTTAGGCATGTTTAGGCCACTTAGATGATATCCCGATCACTTTAGGACACTTAGATTCACCTTGACCCGCTTAGACCCACCTAGGCACCTTTTAGCCTACACACTCACCTTAGGCCCACTTAGACATCTCATTGGGCTTAGTTCACTTAGGCCCACTTAAACACTTTTAAACCCACTTTTTATATGACTTGCATGATTGCATGGCCTATATGACTTGTGTGGCTTGTATGGATTTCTAGATCTCTTATTTTATTTTATTTTATTACAAGTCTTCTAAATCATATTTCTTAGCTTTTTGGGCATGAGGCAACGGGCCGCCATCTATTTGGAAGGAAAATCAATAGAATTTTGAAAAAGAAGAGATTTTGTTTTTAAAAAGATAGCACATATATTTTTTCCCATGGGAGAATTAGTTACAAAATGGAAGAAAATAATAAAGGAAAGTAGATTTTTTTTTTTTTGGACTAGAGAAGTTTTTTTTGGAGGGAGATTTTTTATTATCTTTGTAGAGAGACACAAAAAGGAAGGAAGGAGGGGATTTTCCTTCAGCAGATTTGGAAGGTCTCTTTTGGGAAGACTGATAGATATACGTGAGAAAAGAGGCCAGCGGATTGGGAGGATTCTTCGATTGTCAAAGGCAGAGAGATAGGTTGTCAAGGGAAGAGGAAGGAAGCACGAAAAAGATCAGTGGGAAAAATCTGAGAATACAAAAAAACCAGTGGAAATTTCTCACCGAAAGAAAGTGTTTCCAGGTATGTTTACTGTAGACCCCTTCTTGATTCCGATTATCCTTTTGATGTATGAATTTTCGTTGGATTTTGAGTCTCGTTTGGATGCTAGGGGGTAGAATGACGGAGGTCATATGTTTGTCTACATTGGTACTTGATTGCTTCTATAGATGTTGTTGATTTGTCTCTTTGGAGTTCTCTAATTTTGATTTAGGGGTGAAAGGTTCTATTTTTTAATTTCCTGTGCATTACATGAGAACTATGGCTATACTTGTTTGCTGGAATCTGCTTGTACCTCTCTCACAATTCCAAGCCCATTGACAAAGCAATGGAATGTGGCTTGGCTTGGTTATTCTTTTTTTTTTTTCTTATCTCTACTCTGTTTTCTGGAGCTCTTTCTCTTTGTATTCGTTTCTTCTTTTTCTTTTCTTTTTCTAGTTTCTTTTTTTTGGGTTACCCCGTCTCCGTTAGGCAGCAATTTCTGGAACTCTTGGAATGGGAAGAATTCTGTTCGGCCAACGTTCCACCTTCTCCGGATATATCACATTCGGAATTCTGTCCGGCCCAACGTTCCGCCTTCTCCGGATATCTCACATCCGAAATTTTGTCCCGCCGACATTCCACCTTCTCCGGATATCTCACATCTGGAATTCTGTCCCGCCGACATTCCACCTTCTTCGGATATATCACATCCGGAATTCTGTCCGGCCCAACGTTCCACATTTTCCGGATATATCACATCCGGAATTTTGTCCCGCCGACATTCCACCTTCTCCGGATATCTCACATCCGGAATTCTGTCCCGCCGACATTCCACCTTTTCAGGATATATCACATCCGGAATTCTGTCCGGCCCAATGTTCCACCTTCTCCGGATTTATCACATCTGGAATTCTGCCCCGCCGACATTCCACTTTCTCCTGATATCTCACATCCGGAATTCTATCCCGTCGATATTCCATCTTCTCCGGATATCTCACATCTGGAATTCTGTCTCGCCGACATTCCACCTTCTCTAGATATATCACATCCGGAATTCTGTCCGGCCCAACGTTCCACCTTCTCCGGATATCTCACGTCCGAAATTCTGTCCCGCCGACATTCCACCTTCTCCAGATATCTCACGTCCGGAATTCTGTCCCGCCGACATTCCACCTTATCTGGATATCTCACATCCGGAATTCTGTCCGCTGATGTTCCACTTTCTCCGGATATCTCACATCCGGAATGTCCGGCCAACGTTCCACCTTCTCCGGATATCTCACATCTGGAATTCTGTCCGGCCGACGTTCCATCTCCTCCTCTATTTGCTTCTTTGATTGGGAATTTATTGTTTTTAAATTGAATTTTTGAATCATTTTTCAACTAAATATTCTCAGCATTAAAAAATCCATCTTTAATAATCCCTTGCTGCCATTTTTTCCTCTCGGCATGCACTTTCACTACTTTCTTTGACTTTCAACCATTTTCTTGATCTTCTTGATTTTTCACAAGCATGAATAACTTTCATGATTCCAAACAATGGAATTCATAGAATCAACTCATGCGAAATTGATTAGGGCTTTGGAGAGGGCCCGACATTCATGATATCTTCTTCGATAGTGTTTGTCCGATATTTGATTAATTGTGCTTTCTCTTTGAGATACGTGAGATTATTATGCACCTATCATTAAGCAATCTTGTTTCCCATAGAGGCGTTTTAGCTTGCTATCCAGGTACGCTCCTTCACACCTATTTTTGAGAATTCTATAGACACATATGTTACTGATGACTATATCCATACATGATGCGATTCTTGGGTGTTTTGATATATGCTTGACTTGCTTGGATAAAACACTTTGTGTGATATATCATCTACACTAAGCATTGATGCTTTATAATAGCGCTCAAGAAGCGGTTCAGGTGCGCACCCTAACTCTCCTTTATTGTGTTCTTATCATGTTTAACATGCAATTTTTTTTGAAATCACCTTTGCTTACTTAGGTATCCATGATCAACTATTTAATTGCCATGTTTCCCTCAACTTAGTTAGTAGAGACCTTTATAGGGCTTAGAGGAGTGCCATATTTTAGAGGTACCTTCCCAATAAGTAACCTGATCCCTGGACCTAGACTCAGGTTTCCCAAAGACATGCTTTTTTTCCAAAACTATGGAGTCACTTTTAGGGTTTTTCTTTCTTGTTTTATTTTCCCTTTAAAATAAAAATAAAATAGGTGGTGGCTCCAACTTTTCCAAAACTAAATATTTTTTCACAAATAAAAAGCGAGTCTCACTGATCGAGTGGGGACGCACGTGAAAAATGCGGGTCCACAATTATATATATACTTTTTAAGAAACATCAAGACCTCATGAGGCTTTATTTGGATTTAAATAGTCATTAATATAAGTTTAAAATGAATTGAGATGTTCCCATAAGCCATTCCATATGAATCTACCTTAAATATATTCATATGAAAAATAATTACCATCCTTAAAAAAAAAACCTTGTTTGTTAACTTTTTATAAAAATATTTTTAAAAAACATAATTTTGGAGAACAATTTTTTAAAACTATTTTCTCTTATTAACATATTTTCTATATTTTTAAATATGGAAATAGTTAAAAGATCTCATCTAAAACTAAATGCTAAAAATAATAGAAACTATTTTTCGATTTTTAATATTTCAAAGTGTTTTCTTTCTTTTTTCCTGGTGTTTTAATATATATATATATATATATATATATATATATATATATATATATAAAATAAGCAATTATTTTTTTGGCATTGCTAATTGGATTGCATAATCTTGCTATAGGGTATTACATGCGGTATTTGCGCCCCCAGGATCAGCTTGAATGGAGGCACTATTCCACTTCCTTGACAATGACAATTCATGTCTTTTCAACCATCTGTTTCCAACATATGCAACCAAATTACCACATTGTTCATGGCAGCCGAACATGGGATTTGATGGATTGTTCATCCGCCGCTTTAAACATTTGAGATATAAATGAGAAATGAATGGAATTCGGACTTTTGGGCCAAAATGGGCCTGTGCTGGAACTTAATATTGAAAGTGAGCTCATTTCCAAACTATTGTTCAAAATGGCCCCTTGAATCCATATCAGCCCAGAAATCAATTTTTTATACTGTTTTTACTTTACCATTTCCATCCCCGTGCTGCTGTTCTCTCCCGTGCTGCTGTTCTTTCTTCCCATCTGTGTGTGATTTTTTTGTTCTAAACCCTAACCTCACCAGTGGGCCACTGAAAAAGACGTTGGAGCTACAAAGCATCAAGTTTAAGGTGAGTCATAATCTTCTTTTTGGCTTATGTAAAGTTTTTGGCACTTTCACATTTTTTTCCCTATCTCAAAATCTCGGTTTTTAGAAATATTTTTTTTTTCCATTGTTGTGAATGATTGGTTAGGGAGTGTGGTTATGGTGAATTAATGGCTGTTTGTATCAGATTTTGGGACAGTCGTTGGGGAGGATTAGGCCTGTGGTGTCGGCATTGAGGAACTACTCAGTCTACGGAAAAATAGGTGAGATGGGTTGTGTTGATTGTGTTACACTTGTTG
This sequence comes from Vitis riparia, assembly GCF_004353265.1. Classification (NCBI taxonomy): domain Eukaryota; kingdom Viridiplantae; phylum Streptophyta; class Magnoliopsida; order Vitales; family Vitaceae; genus Vitis; species Vitis riparia. Next base: position 5,027,018 of record NC_048445.1, read on the forward strand.
CTCTGTTTGTTTGGTGAGAATTGGCTACAAGGAGAGTAAATTATTGTCACAGAAAACCAAGGCCTCCCATTGCAGCTGTTAGGCTTAATTAAAATGAGTTTTTAATGTTTTGAAAAACAGAACAAGAAAAGGAAATGAACATGAAAAAGATGGTTGTTGCTTAAAAAAGTGGAGGTTCTGGGTTTTTTTTTTTTTGTATTTAAGTCCATGTTTGCAATAACCTTTTGTTTCAATAAGCAGCTGGCCACCAAAAAATTATCCAATTTCTATTTCAATAATTTAAAATTTGTATTATATTTTAAATATTTTTTTAGGTATGCCAGGATTAATATTTGTGTGTGCATGAGTCATGACTCTCAATCAAATTAATTTTATATAATATTTCAATAGTAATAGGATTTATGATAATATTATTTATATACTAAATCCATCTCCATCATTTTTCAAAGATAAAAGAAAAAAATAGGATTGATTATGTAAATTTGTAGTATGAAACGGTTGCTTGAAACGGATTAGGAGAGGTTCAAATTAGTTTGGACTTTGGGTAGACAATGCATTACACATAGAGATTAGAATGCATTTTTAATTTAAATTTGGGAAAAAAAATATTCTATAATATTTAAATAATAAAAGGATTTATGAGGATATTATCATATATATGAAATTAACTTATAAGATTTTGTAGTTAAGGGGAAAAAAATTAGGATCAATCGAAAAGAATTTTTTGAATTTATTATGGGGCATTAATTAATAATATTAATAGCCATAGATAACAGATTTAAAAAAAAAAAATGAAAGTTGTAAATAATGATAAACATATTTGAATGGAATGATTTTTAATTCTTTTTTCTTTTTTTTAGAATTTGAGTGGAATAGGGAATGTGTTTGCTAAGAATTTCGACCGACTCAATAGATAATGTGAGTCTCCAAGCCATGTTTTAGAAATATGGCAATATTCTGTTTTGTAAAGTGGTTGTGACCTTGGCTGAACCGATGATATGTTGGATTGAATCTGTTCTTAAAGATGTCTCCAACTTCTACTTGTTCTGAATGTGAGACAACACATTATCATTAATATGATTGAATTTAGGATGTTTTATTTCTGTGTCAGTCTACCCATGCATTCACTTACACTCATTCCTTGTCTTTGAAGGAGGAAAGGCCTCAACATTCAAAATATTTTATTTTTCCCAAACCGAAGTGAAGTATTTGATAGAAGTTCTACTATTATGGAAGTATTGTTATGAATTGCTCATCTATTTGAGGTTATAATATAAAATACTAGCTTTTTAAAAGTAACGAATTGAGGTCTGGGAAACATGTTCTGTTAACTGTAGAAATATTTTTATATATTTTATGGTTATCTAAATTTAATGTTTCTATCATAATCTGGATGTATCTTGCATGAATATATATATATATATATATATATATATATATATAACATGTTTGCTAGGAAAAAAATGATTTTGGATATAAACAATTTCAAAGTAAAAAATGAATAAATAATTTTTTTCTGATCAAGAGATCTTGAATAATTTTGTCTCAACAGCTCTTAAATATAAAATACTCATCTAGAATTTTTTTGCCTTGATATCAAGAAAACTTCTCAAATATGAGTAAACACTTTTTTTTTTTTTTAAAAGCCAGATTCTTAAAGTACAGACACTTTCTCTTTAAAAAGACTTTTGTATTTAGTTATATCCAAAAATTTAATTTTTATTTAATTATATTTTTTAAAGATATCAAAATTACCCATACTTTTAATAAAAATATTATTAAAATAAAATAGTAAAAGTATAAAATGAATGGTCCAACTCTAAAAAAACCTATTCTAAAATAGACCATATACCTCATGTTTGATGACTCCACTTAGATTACTAGATTATGGATGTGATGGGAGTGGAGGAGGATGAAAGGGAGGCCAAAAGTGAACCCATCTAGAAAAACTTTGATTATGGGTTGGAGAAATTGAATGTGGGTAGGGACCATATTGTTTATGTGATCATTTGTCAATTGGGTTGTACTTCATTTTTGTGAGTGCACACTAGACAGTATTACAAATGGTGTGACCCTTGGACACATCTAGATGTTTAAGTAGGGTATGATGCCAGGGAATATAAAAAAAAAATTGCCAAGAAAGCATTTTTATTATTATACTAGAATTTAGAATCACAATCTACATGCTATCTACATTCTACAGTGCAAGCATAATAGCAAGGAAGGTTATCAAATATGATTTTTAGGATCTAATTTTTAAAATAACACCAAATAGAAGATCAAAGTTTTTAATTTTATGTTCTATATATAAAACAATATAATAACCTTAGGATATGGTTTTTATTTATGAGATATTGAAAATTATTTTTTTTACAAGGTTCTTTAGAAAATCTCATTTTTTTTATTTAAAATAACATATTGAACATATATTTATTTAAAAAAAATATATTTAACAGATAATTTTGAGTTGTAAAAAAATTAACATAATTAACATATATTTATTTTAAAATTTAATTTTTAATATAAAAATATTAATTTCATTTTATCAAAAAAATATTAAAAGTTAATCTCATCCTAATTATGAAATTAGAAAATTAAACTAAACGTGTTTGTAACCCAAACACATGTAAAACATTTTATTAGACTACAAAAATAATATTAATTCATAATATCATCCTACTCTTTACTTATACACTTATTTGCTTATACATTGCTTTCATTTGAGTTGAACTTGGTATTTAGAAATGAAGCTTTGTTACATTCCAATATTTATTAGGTTTATTATTGAATTTTATGAATCATTGACCATAAAGTATTATTTTTTACTTGAATAAATATTTTTTTTTATGTAATAACTTTTTGTTATTATTTATGTGAAGGCAATTATGACTGATTCCACAGTAGAAGTGCTATGTTATTGGAATGGAACAATTTTGAGGACAGAAACGGATTTGAGATATATTGGAAATAATGTAGAGATTGAGCCTATAGATGTGCCCATTCATACGACCTTTGTGGAGTTGTTGAAGATGATATATGATATCATTGGTGTTGACAGAGACTATCAATTAGTCTTGAAATGTCGTCATCCAATTGAAATGAACAAATTTCAACCATTAGTGGTGAGAAATGATCGAACAGTTGCACGTATGCTATTGGTGCCATCGAAGTATGGAATGTCTTCAGTTCAATTATTCATAGAGCAAACTCCCAACCACTATCATTTGAGTAATGAAATAGGTCATTTGACACGATTATCAACAGGTGATACTGATGTTGATGACGAAAATGAGAGGGATAAGGAAGATGATAGAGATGATGCAATTGACACAGATGAGATTCATTTACCTAATGATGATGAAAATTGTTGTTAAACAGAAAATATTGATTTGGTGATGGTCCAATAAGTTGTGGAATGTGAAAGCACAATATTTGTGAACCTTGAAGTTGGTGATAGGTCTAATATTCTTGAGGTTGAAAACACATCACTAGTTGCCTCCCCACATGGTACCCAATTTAATATCTCTAATGACAACCTAGAGGAAACATTTGTACCCGTTTCATACCATATTCCACCTACACCACAATTTTTAAATATGTACGAGGCAATTAATTGTGTTGTAAGTGATTGGATTCCATGGAAAAAGCCAATTTAGGAAATGTTGATGGGGAATTATCAATTGGCCAAATATTTTCCTCAAAATCAGATTTGCTTCATGCTGTGAAGATGTTTTCCATAAAGGCACACCAAGAGTTTACTGTTTATAGATCAAATGCAAGTGTGTTAGTTCTTCAATGTAAAAAAGCACCAGAGTGCCAATGGCGACTAAGGGCAATGACAGTGAAAGATACGGGTATGTTTAGAATCACAAAGTACAAAGGTCCTTTTACATGTGTCAATCCATGTATTAATCAAGACCATTCATAGTTGGATTCTAGCTTTGTATCTAAGTATATTGAAACATTGGTGAAGGCAGAAATGACCATTACAGTTGCTATAATTCAAGCTGTTGTTGCGGAACAATTTGGTTACCAAATTTCTTATCAAAAAACAATGAAGACAAAAAGGAAAGCAATGACTTGATTATTTGGTGATTGGTACAAGTCTTATGCAGAGTTGCCTCGTTTCTTCCTTGCCTTGGAGCAGTCAAATCCTGGATGTATTATGTATTCCAAAATGGTTCCTGGAAACAATCCGAATGAAGAAATTTTTCAGTGTGTTTTTTGGGTATTCGTTCCATCTATTAAAGGGTTTGCACACTGTCGACCAGTTCTTAGTATTGATGGGACACATTTGTATGGAAAATATAAAGGGACTTTGCTGATTGCTATGGGATGTGATGGTAATAACCAATTGTTTCCACTTGCATTTGCCATTATAGAAGGAGAGAATACAGATAGTTGAAGTTGGTTTTTGGCATGTATCAGAGTTGGAGTAACATAAAGGAAAGGGTTGTGTCTGATTTCTGATCGTCATCCTGGCATTATAGCTGCTGTCAATGAAACATATTCGGGATGGACTTAGCCAGATGCTTGTCATAGATTTTGCCTGCGTCATTTAGCGAGTAACTTCAACACAAAGTTCAAATATAAGACTTTAAAGGATCTCATGTGTAGGGCTGCTATGGAGAGTAAAGTTAAAAAATTTATTTCTCACATGGATACAATTGGCCGGATAAATGCCGAGGCTAGAAATTGGTTGGAGCAAATTCCTCTTGAAAAATGGGCACTCTCATATGATGGTGGGCGGAGATATGGGATTATGAAAACTAACATGTCTGAAGTTTTTAATAGTGTCCTTAAGGGAGCTCGTAACTTACCAATAACAACTTTAGTCCAGTTAACTTTCTATCGGGTTAACAGTTACTTCACAGTCAGGCGGGATCATGGTGCTAGTCGGTTCGCTTCAGGTGAAGAATTCACTCCACATATTGACGCCAAGATAAAGGCTAAAGTTGTTAAGGCGGGTGCACATGAGGTTCTTTTGTATGATCATGTGGCAGGACATTTTCATGTTAAAACTAGACACTCTATTGGAAACAGTAATAGGAAACCTCGCACATATCATGTTACCCTTCAAACGGGGTCTTGTACATGTAACAAAACACTTTTGTTAGGATTCCCATGTTCGCACATTCTTGCTGCTTGTCATTGTCGAGCAATTGATTTTCAACAATTTGTACAAGGTTATTACACCACACGTGCTTACCTATCAACATGGGTTCCCTTGTTTTATCCCATATTTGATGAGTTGGAGTGGCCTCAATATAATGGACCAATAATTGTGCCTTCAGACTCAATGAAACGGCTAACTTCTGGTAGACCAAAATCAAGTCGTTTGTATAATGAGATGGATGCAAGGGAAACTAGAAATGTACAAACATGTGGAGTTTGCAAGCAATCGGGTCACAATCAACGTTCTTGTCCTAATAGAGAAACCAATGATAAGAGTTGATGTACTTCATGAACATCTTATTGTACTGTTTTTTTTTTTTAATTTACTAGTATTGACCTTAATTGTTTTAAGATATATGTAGAAACTATCTTATTGAACATCTTATTGACGTTTGTTTGTTTGAAATTATTATTTTTTGTTAATTCATTCTTATTTTGCTTATATCAGGTTACATGAAAAAAATATTAATCTCTATTATTTAGGGGAGATGCTGTTCAAATTTTAAAAATTTTAATAATGAAATTAATGTTGTTAGAAATTGATGTTTTTTTTTTTTGTCAATTCATTCATATTTTGCTTATATCATGTTACATGAAAAAAAATATTAATCTATATTATTTAGGGGAGATGTTGTTCAAATTTTTAAAATTTTAATAATGAAATTAATGTTGTTAGAAATTGAAGTTTTTTGTCAATTCATTCATATTTTGCTTATATCAGGTTATATGAAAAAAATATTAATCTCTATTATTTAGGGGAGATGCTGTTCAAATTTTTAAAATTTTAATAATGAAATTAATGTTGTTAGAAATTGATGTTTTTTGTCAATTCATTCACATTTTGCTTATATCAGGTTACATGAAAAAAATATTAATCTCTATTATTTAGGGGAAATGTTGTTCAAATTTTTAAAATTTTAATAATGAAATTAATGTTGTTAGAAATTGATGTTTTTTGTCAATTCATTCATATTTTCCTTATATTAGGTTACATGAAAAAAAATATTAATCTCTATTATTTAGGGGAGATGTTGTTCAAATTTTTAAAATTTTAATAATGAAATTAATATTGTTAGAAATTGTTGTTTTTTGTCAATTCATTAATATTTTCCTTATATCAGGTTACATTTTAAAAAAAATTGAATCTCTATTGTTTAGGAGAAATGCTGTTCAAATTTTTAAAATTTTAATAATGAAATTCATGTTGTTAGATATTATTGTTTCTTGTCAATTCATTCATATTTTGTTTATATCATGTATTGATGTACATGCAGACATGGATACTCCGTTGTTTCATGCTCGTCCTGACCCTGAGGATACATCTGTGCTTACTCTTCAGCATCGACATCGATCATCCACCATTCGTGTTGATCCAGATATGGGTAGTGTTTTGACTTGCTGACACATGATGCTTCGTGTTTGGCCATACATTATACAGTCAGGATTTTATGTTTTTCATCGAGTGGGCCATGTTAAGGTTGGTTAGCCTTTGATTACTGCACTGGTAGAGAGATGACGCCTAGAGACGCACACATTCCACATGCCAGTTGGTGAGATGACCATCACATTGCAGGACGTAGCCATCTTATTTGGATTACGTGTACATGGCCATTCTGTCACTGATTCTACAGATATTGATTGGCATGCACTTTGTGAGGAGTTATTGGGTGTTCGACCGACAGAGACTAATATTCGTGGAGCATCCCTTACAGTTAAATTTATTACTACCCATTTCTCCCACTTACCACCAAGGGTTGTAGATGAGGTTACATTACAGCGTCATGCTAGAGCTTATCTTCTATTGTTAATTAATGGTTCATTATTTCCAGATAAGAAGGGGGTTTATACCTAATTAGCAATTCTACCCATGTTAAAAGATTTGGTGAGACTGCACAGTATAGTTGGGGGAGTGCAACACTAGCACATCTTTATCGGGAGTTATGTCGAGCTAGCTTAGATAGTGCAGAATCTATTGCAGGACCATTACATTTGTTGCAGGTATAACTATAAGTCTTATTAATTATGTAATTTTGTCATAATTATGTGCATTTAAACATAATTTTATTTCATTTTTAGCTATGGTCATGGGAGCGATTACAAGTGGGTTGTCCTAGTAGATCACTTCCCTATGTACCAGTGCCTGTAGATGAGAGATTCCCACCAAATGCACTAGGGTGGAGAGTTCCCTTATCTCATACAGACACTCCTCATCATGCGTTGGTCACATATAGAGATGAGTTTGATAGACAACGGTCTGATCAGGTTTGGGCTAAATATTAGTATTCTTTAACAAGATTATTAATATTAATAATATAATTTATACTTTATTAAATACATACTCATTTATGAATTTATCAGGTATTATGGCAGCCTTACACAGATGATATACTAGCGTTGCTTCCAGACATTTGTTTAGCTGATCAGGATATTTGGCGGACGATGTCACCACTTTTTTTTTCTATATATTGTTGAGTGGCATCATCCTAAGCGTGTGTCTCATACAGGGTATTCCTTCGACACCCCTTATAGATTCTGACCTTCACTCCATAGATCGATGTGGTCGACCTCAGTTTGATTGGAGGTTGTATTATGAGCACCACGTGGCATTATGGGAGGCTAGGGGGGACCACATTGTCACTACGGAGCCTATAGGGCCTCATATGGACTACCATGCTTCGTACATGACATGGTATCGTCGTATTACACATCGTTTTATTACACCTATGAATGATTTTGGACCTATGCGGTACCAGGCTACTGCTTTATCTGCCCACTTATTGGTTTGTATCACTTTAATATTATGTACATATTCTGTATAATATTTATTCCAACAAATAATTATATATCATTTTATGTGACAGATTGAGACTATGACATCTATCATATCTCTAGGAGGTCATGCATTGGAGGACTCTGATACTGATGCTTGCCGCACTGGTATTGTTGATATTATTCGTATGACCACTAATGTTATGTGCATTATTCGGGAGGATTATCGTCTCCCACATGTAGAGCATGGAGGAGATAGGTCACCAACTCAGTCGACAGTTGCTCGACCACCACTTGTTCGAGGTCGGTCGACATCTCGAGGGAAAGGTAGATATAGTAGTTGTCAGCCCATCACATCGTCAGTATCAGCATCATTACAACCCCCCATCTTTTTATCCTCACGATTAGTACAGTCACTCATCTCTTCAGACGTACCATCAGTGCAACACCCTACTTCTTCATACCCACTATCAGCCCAACCCTTTACTTCTTCAGACCCACCATCAGTATAACTCCCTACCTTTTTAGACCTACCTCCATTACAACCTCCTACCTCTTCAGACCCACCATTAGTGCAGATTGACACATCTACTCAACTAGATTTACCGCCAGCCATTCCGAGGGGTAGGCGGGGCCTACGTCAACCTAGATTGCTACCTCCACCACCACCTCTATTTCTAGCTCTAGCCCCATCACATACAGATGTTCTTCATGTGTCACATGCAGTACCTGCTACAGTTAGAGAGGAGCGTCCAAAAAGGAAGAGAGTACCAGTTACACATAGGTTTTCTCCTTGTGAAGGCATGTGAGATTATATATGTTTTATATTTTCTACTATATTAATGTTTAGTAGATATTTTTTGTGACTTTAATTAAACTATTAAAAATTACATTTTGTAGTAGACTTTTTGTAATTAATTTCATTAACTAATTTTGTAAAAAAATCTATATATGACAACTACGGCTTAAGAGTATGTTATTATTTTGTTAAAGATAAATTTGTCATAATACATTAAATTAATATCTTAAAAAACAAAAAATTAAATATTTTAAATTAATAAATTATACAATTTTATATATTATTTATATGTTATATAAATTTATTATTTTAAGATTATTAATTTACTAATAAATAAAATATTCATTTATAATATCTTTTATTTATTAATTTATGTTTGTTGAAGTAATACTAGATTTTTAAGTTTAAATATAAATAATTTATTATTTAAGTATTTTTTTTAAATTTCAATCATAAGTTGTAATTTAATAGTTTTTAATTAAATTTGAAAGTAAAAAAAAAAAATTATAATTGAAATTTCAGTTATCAACTGCTATACTATTATTTCGATAAAGATAAATTTATCATAATACAAATAAATTAATATCTTAAAAATTAACAAATTAAATATCTTAAATTAATAAATTATACAATTTTATATATTATTTATATATTATATAAGTTTATTATTTTAATATTATTAATTTATTAATAAATAAAATATTCATTTATAATATTTTCTATTTATCAATTTATGTTTGTTGAAGTAATACTAGAATTTTAAATTTAAATATAAATAATTTATTATTTAAGTATATTTTTAAATTTCATTCATAAATTATAATTTAATAGTTTTTAATTAAATTTTAAATTTAAATAAAAATTAACTAAAGTCGCAGTTGCCAATCGCGACTTTAGTTAAAAAATGAAGTCGCGTTTGGCAACTGATGCTTTAGTACAAAAATGAAGCCGCGTTTGGTAACTGCGGTTTTAATACAAAAATGAAGCTGCGTTTGCCAACTGTGGCTTTAGTACAAAAATGAAGTCGCGTTTGCCAACTGCGGCTTTAGTTAAAAAATGAAGCTGCAGTTGCCAACTGCGGCTTTCACTAAAATGATGAAAAAAAATATTTTTTAATAACGTGGCGCCTACATGGCATCAAAGAGGCCAATTTGAACATAAGTTTAAAAAAGTGGTTAGATGTTACAAATTTTTTCAAAAATGGGCCATTTTGACCCAAAACTTCGGAATTCGTGTAACAAGTTTCTCTGGCTACCTTCGTGCCTTGAAGATGTAGTTATTTTTTTGGGAGAATTACTAGGTGGGCTGGAAAAAATAATGACTATGAAGGCTCACTTTTTTAGACTATAATTTTACCCTTGAATATGTTTTCTATATTATTTATAAATAAATTGAGATTGTCAATGATGTGAGACTCATACATGATGATAAGTATAAGTTGATAAATGATGTGAGACCCATACATGATGATAAGTACATGCTGATAGACCATCGACGGTACATTTCTCAACTTGAAAAAATTGTTGTCACTTTTGAACAATTGACTGTTTAAAAATTTGCTATTTTTTTTTCAAAAAAATTGAGATTTTTTAAAGAACCTTGTAAAAAAAATAATTTTTAATATCTCATAAATAAAAACCATATCTTAAAGTTATTATATCGTTTTATATATAAAACATACAATTAAAAACTTTGTTATCATAATATAATGAATAATTATTTTTTACAAGCACTCATAAATTGAATAATATATAAATATTCAATTGACTAACATACACCTATTAAATGGAATAACTCACAATTATTCATTGGGTAATATAGCACGTGAAAAAATTAAATAAAAATAAATTAAATTATGTTGTAATATATTGTAATGATAATATATTTATATTATAAGTATAATGCATTTATGTCGTACCTATATTTCATTACAAAAGTAATAATTCTAAAAATGTTTATTCATACCTTATTGGTATTAACACATCGTATTAATATATTAACAACATTTATTTAGTGTTTTAAAATTATTTAATAATTTTTGTATATACATATATATATATATATATATATATATATATATATATATATATATATATAAAACTATGTGAATTCAAATTAGTATTTTATTTTATTTCAGAAATTATTTATGATATAGGTATGTTGTGAAATATGGTACGATCATACAAAATTACCATTTTTATAAAAAATTTCATAAATTTCTTAATTATATTTTATTGTAATGTATTGTAATGTAAGTGTATTTATATTGTAATTATAATATATTTTTGTTGTGCCTGTATTTTATAATAAAAGTGATAATCTTGAGGATCACCTTTTATACCTTATTAATATTCAATATATCAAATATATTAACATCATCCACTTGATGCATTGAGAAAAAAAATTTATGTGAAAATTAAAAAAAAAAAAAAACACTATGTAAAGGAAAGAAAATCATATAATTTTTTTAAAATTATTTTATTATAAAAATAAAAAATGATTAAACATTTTCTATCATTTTCTTATTCTTTTTAGAGAATCTGAATGAAAAATTAAACATTTTATCTTCCTTAAATTTAATATAAAAACATAATTTATCAATTTAAAATTATAATATATATATATATATATATATATATATATATATATGAAAAAAATCATAATTTTTATTATATAATTATAAAACTTATTTTTTTTCTTCATAAAATTAAAAATTAGAATAAAAATAAAAAGGTAAAAAAACAATAAATGATATTTTGAAAATATTTTTTAAAAGTATTTTTGTTTTAAATAGTAAATTTAAATAACAAATTATATATAATTGTAAGGGTTAAACCCAAAATTTTGATTTAAAATTTAAATATCAATAATTACAATAAATATTGGACTCATGTACCATAAATGTATTGACAAAATTAGGTGAAGTGCTTTAAATACTTTGAATTTTAAAAGTTTTAGTTAAAGGATAGTTTTAATATATTAAACCTATTAAAGTTCTCCTAAAAAGTTATTAAAAGATATCACCCTTTTTAGTAATTGTTCAGTCGAGCTGCTCAACCTGGGTGATTATCCCTTAGCTAACCGGATCGCGTAACCTTGCTACAGGTATTCTAGGCGGTATTTGCGCCCACAGGATCAGCTTGAATGGAGGCACTGTTCCCCTTCCTTGACAATGACAATTCATGTCTTTTCAACCATCTGTCTCCAGCATATGCAACCAAATTACCACACTGTTCATGGCAGCCGGACATGGGATTTGATGGATTGTTCATCCGCGGCCTTAAACATTTGAGATGTCAGTCAGAAATGAACGGAATCCGTGTAACACGTTTCTCTGGCTACCTTCGTGCCTTCAAGATGGCGGGTGAAAGTGAATACATGGTAGTTGGCCAGAATCCAATTCAGTCCAAGCAAGGGCCGGGCCCTCCTGTTGGATTGACGCGCATATGGCAGCAAAGGTTCAGTACTTCAATATCGATCTCAAAGGTGATAGTCCTCGTCGAAGTCCAAAATCAGTGCAGGGGGGCTGCACATCATGAATTTCATAATGGTCTTTACCCAATATCTCTAATGGTACTAATTGTCCTAATTTCTCCAATACACAACTGGCTAACAATAAGACTAATAGTGGAGATCTACGTACTAGCACTGGCACAAACCACCTTATTCTCAAAAACAAATAAAAAAATAAAATAAAAAATTCAGAAACTGCTCCCAAATTAGTTAATGCAACTTTATAATGATCTGATATTTCAACTAAACAACATCAATTCTCAGAACAAAAGCTCATCCAAGCTAGCAACTATATGGGTATGATATTCTATAGGTGGAATATAACATATAAAATTAAATTCTGATAGGAATAGCCCGGAGAGGCTTGGCCTTCTGTAATGTAATTCCAAACTTCTCGCTCATGTCCATATCTTCTGGTTTCAGACCATCTTCAAGCTTCCAATCAAAGGAGTGAAGAAGCGAGGCCAACATCAGGTGAACCATTCTATGTGCTAATGGCATTCCTGGACACATTCTTCTTCCAGAACCAAATGGAATCACCTCAAAATCTCGGCCTTTGACATCAATCTCACTCCCTAGAAACCTTTCGGGCACAAATGCATTTGGGTTCGTCCACGTGTTTGGATCTCGACCAATGGCCCATGCATTAACTAGTACTTGTGAATTCTTTGGAACTGTGAAGCCACATATTTCTACATCAGCTTGGGCTTTATGGGGAAGTAGTAATGGGGCTGGCGGGTGCAACCGAAGGGTTTCTTTAACTATGGACTGTAAGTAAGGGAGCTTTGAGATATCTGATTCTTGAACTATCCCATCCTTGCCAAGGACTTCTTGGAGCTCCCTTCGAGCTTTTGCCATTGTTTTTGGGTTGCTTATCAACTCTGCCATTGCCCACTCCACTGTGCTGGACGTTGTGTCGGTCCCCGCCAAAAACGTGTCCTGATCACATAAAGTGATGGAAGAGGGTTTACTACGCAAAATTTAATGTTCCCACGTGAAATTAGTTCAAGAAATTAAATTTTATACCAAGAATATGAAAGAGGCCATTTCTTGAATTCCAAAAATTGGTCCCATAGCTTTTTGAAAACACTAGCTTGAAATTCAAAGATGTAAGGAGGAAATGGATGTAGATCTTAAATTCATTCTAAGTAAAATACAACTAAATGACTCTATTCCCATGGTCATCTAAAGCGACCTTTGTAAACTGAATAGAGAAGTGAGATTGTGATATGGTGCCTACGTACCAGAAGCAGATGTATTGTATCACTGAAGCTCCACTCATGGTTATCTTCCTTGGTGAGATTGAGTAGGGCATCTAACACATCATTGCTGGCCGCCGATGAAGCTTCCGATTTCAACCGTTGATCGATGATACCATAAAAAATATCACTTAGCTTACTAAAATAAATTTTCATGGCTCGGCGTATTCCTTGTGGGTCTAGTAATCTAAAGACCGGGAAATAATCTGCAACGTTCAGCCTTCCAATTTCTTCCATCACACCCCATACGATATCCTTGATCTCTTGTGAAAATTTAGAATCATGATGAACCAAATCAGTAGAGAAAACAGTGTTGGATAGCAAATTAAGGCTTGTGGTGAAGGCTGCTCGACCAATATTGACCGCTTCACCTCTACTGCAACTCTGATGCGCATGGTCAAGTAGTTCCTGCACCTTGGTTCGACGTAAGGCTTGGGTGGCATCGAGCCGCTGCAGGGAAAAAAAGTGCATGATCATGGTTTTTCTAATGTTTCGCCAACGAGCTGAAGCTGGCAACCACATCATCGAGTTCTGGTGATGGTCAAGTGCGCAGACAGCATCAGGGACTACCCGGTTAGAGAGGGGTTGATCGTTCTTCTGTAGGACTTGTTGGGCAGTTTTTGAAGAGGAAATGATAATGGTGGGAATGCTCCCAAGCTTGAGGAACATTATAGGACCATAAATTTTGGAGAGATCAGCAAGTGACTTATGGGGTTGGTCGCGCAGTTTGAAGAGGTTTCCGACGATCGGAAGAGGTCTAGGCCCTGGTGGAAGTCTGGCTTTTCCTGAATATTTCTGGGGGAATGGACTGAAATTGAGGACATGAGCAAATGCCCACAGAAGGGGAAGCAAAAGCAAAAATGTAATGTAATCCATTGCCTATTTCTTTCGTCTTTCTTTGCCCTTGCTTGGGGCATAATTGCTAGCTTTATACTGAGTAGGGTAATCACGATCCTATTTTTTTCCGATCTTTATCCATTTACTTACTGTACAATTGAATTAAGGAGAAACTAGAGGTAGTTGAATGGTCAGTAACGTGGCAGATTGAAAGTTTGAAAATTAATAAAAACGTGGGACACGTCACACGGCTGCTGATTTGGGCATCTGCAGGGCATGTATATCCAAAGACGTCAGTCACCCTGCACCCTCTGGGGTTACAAGATGGTGCTACATCACTCTCATTATATTTATGGTGGTTGAATTTCATAAAAGTAATAATTATGTATTTTAAATGTAAACGTTTATTGACATCAAATTAACATTGAATTATGCCAAATGAGAAAGAGACATGTACAGTGTTGAAAAGTCGGTCAAATTCCTAGTTTATATACCATCTTTTTTTTTTTTATAAAAAATATTTTCTATGTTAATTTCTCATTATTATAATATGTATATTTTTTAATTTATAAAATAAGAAAAGATGTTAGAATTCTCTTTACACATATTTTATATTATGAAAGAAAAAATTATAAGGTAAAGGTGTGAAAAAAAGTGAGAGATACTTCGTGGCGTGGAAACTTCCAATTTAAAGATGCAAATATGGTGAGTAGGAAATTATGGAGCATTTTAAAGTCCAGTAGTTGTATCTTATTTCTCTACCATTTGTAATATCATCATAAATGTCTTAAATTCTTCATATGCACACGTAAGGATGATAATGATGCGGGTTTGAAACGAGCCACCCCATTTCAAAACTTTCCAACCTCCAAACCTATCTCATTTATTGATATATATTTCCATCACCGTCCAAAAAATCAAATTTAAATAAGGTTGGATAGCTATAGAAAATTCCTATATTGCCCTATTTAATCTTTTTATTTTTATTTTTTAAAATTTTTAGTTTTTTTTCATTGTTTATTTATAAAATTTTAAATTATATTTAAAATAAATAAAATTTATAAATTAATAAATATTAGAAACATTTATAATTTATTTTTATAAAAAGTAATATTTTATATATGTCAAAAATTTGAAAATAAATTCTTATTTAAGATATATATAACCGAGGTGAGACTCGATGAGATAAAATCAAACTCAAACATACACACACGCATGCATGCATAATGGTACGATCAAATGATCATTTTTTATTCATGTATAATAAGTATGATTAGCCAAATTAACTATGTTAAAATATCGTATTCGTGTGTGGAGTTTTTTTTTTGTCTTTGTATTCTTATAGTAATGTATTAGTATTAAAGCTTCTATCCGTCCTATGAGCACAACACAATACATAATTTCTTTTGTGTGAAAATATTGGCCCAATAACTTAGAAGTAAGGAACAAAAAATAACATCAAATTTTACTTCTAAATTAAGATTTAAGAAAACAAGAGGTACTTCAAAATTAATTATAAAACTAAAGGAGATATAAGAAACGAGCATGTGGATTTTATTTCTAAATTGTTTAATAAGATTGAAGAAAACAAAAAATACGACTATGTTTGGACTTTTTGTTCTTCATTTGGTAATCAACTATTGCCAAAACATGTTTTTAAGAATTATTTTGAAAATAAGGTATTTTCTAAAAACATATTTTAATTATTTTTTTAAAAAAATTATATAAATATGGAAATTGATTGAAAATAAAATATTATATATAAAAATTATTTTTAAAATTTTTGAAAATATAAAAAATAGCTAGATCAAGAATATTCTAAATTCTTCAACATATATATTTTTAAGAACATCAAAGAACTTTTTTAAAAATGGTTTTTTTTTTTTTTTTTTTATTTATAAAAAAGATACTTTAAAATTAATTATAAAACTAAGGAGGTCCAAGAAAAGAGCATATCCGATTTTATTTTTAATTATTTTTATAAGGTTTGAAAAAAACAAAAGCTATGAATATATTTGGAACTGTTCTAGAGAACAACGTCTCATTTTTTAGAATAGAAAAAAAATAAAAACATGGTTGGTGCCCAATTGTTTCTAAAATAGGATTTTTAGAATGAAATTAAAAATAAGGTATTTTCTAAGAACACATTTTTTTTTTTTCATTATTTTTTGGGAGTTATCTTAAAACAGCAATTGCACAATATGGTGAATGATTGAAAATAAAATATTACATACAAAACTATTTTTTAAATACATTTAAAAATAAAAGATAAGTCGAGGATATTCTAAATCTCTAACTTACTTTTGTTTTATATAACATTAATTAAAGTTTTGTTTTTGAAATAAAAATTAATTTTTAAATATTTTTTTTGAAAAATAAAAAAAAACAAATCTAAAACATTCTAAATCTCAAACATACTTTTTATTTATGAGAACATCAACAAATTGTTTTTGATGCATTTCACGTATAAGTTGTAACCCTTGTTTCTTCCGCAGCCCATGCATTTCATGCCTCTCATGCTTATCATAGTCATGTCCGTATTATGGTTTTCTACCTTACGACTTCGGGTTTCAATATCTTTCATCCGTCATTTTTTTTACCTTAATTTTATGAAGAAAAATTAGGAGTACTTGCTATTGGTTCCCACATGTTTTTCATGGGGTACAAAATTTCAATAAAATACAACAATAGCCCAAGGCCCAATAATAAAATTTTAATATTAAGTAAAATATCCCAAAAATCTTTTTTTGTTTGAAATGTTGAGGATATTTGTACAAAAATGTATAGAAACAGTTAATATTAAGATTAGAGAAATAAATCATACAATGAAACATTCTATTATTTTTCAAAATGATGTCCAAAAAGATTACATTAAAATTCCAACACAACCATAATCTTCTTAAAAATTCTAATGCATTAATAAAGTCATAACAATCAAAATGAAGCTTAGGCAAAATATTATTAGCATTAACTTTAGTTTAAGATAAAAATAAAATATTAGGACTTAACAATTTTTTTTTTTTTTTTTTATAGTTTCCTAACTTTAGATACAAAATCAGGGTGACCAACTCCTCTAACATTTCATGCCACACCCTTGATGGGATATGATTGGATGGTTCAAGAATTCCTTATCCCTCTTCTTCCTTTTTCTTGTTTTCTTACTTTTTGATTTTTTTATATCATTTTAGAAGAGTTTTAAGTTGTCAACTCCTTTTCTTTTCCCAAATTAGGCTAGAGAATGCACATGGGAAATTTTGAATATAATTAGGCCAGCGCATGCATATCTTTATAGGACCACCGGCTCATCGAGTCATTGGTGTGGTAGGCGGTATGCCTAACATTTGTCTTCACTCTTGGTCATGGATGATGACTTATGCTGAGACAATCAATCCTTGGACGAAAGACTCTTTTACTGATTGGAACCCTTCTAGTCAGTTTTGAATAAGAAGGTAGTTATTCATAAAGGCACGTTGCTTAAAGCACAAGCTGCACCCAGCTACCTAACCAGTCATAAGGCAAAGAATTATCCCCACATTTTCTTCCTATAGATCAAGCAGGACCTTCAAGTAGATTTGAGGTCCCATAAACAACATTGTATCTGCAGACCCGAAAATCAAAAATAAAAAAATAAACAAATGAAAAAGATAACTTTCATGGCATTTGAAATCACAAGCCCATTCATTAGGAGTTTTTTGTGGCTTCAAAATTTGCTTTTGAAGTCGCTAGTCCATTCATTCGAACGAAGTGGACCCAAAACATGTCCCAACTTCATATGGTAGAGGTTTTGACATATGAAGAGTTTAAGTTGTTTTCTAGTTTTCTAGTTTTTTGATTTTTTTATATCATTTTAGAAGAGTTTAAGTTGTCAACTCCTTTTCTTTTTCCCAAAATAGGTCTATTCCCAAAATAGCATTAACTTTTTATATCAATAGCTTCAGAGCGCTTTGGAATCATTTTTTCCTTATTGACAACCTCCTTGTTGTCTCCACCACACAGATCTATTTCCATAGGAGAGTCATAAGGTAGAGGTTTGGACATGAAATAAGGTTGGAAGTGAGCACTCCTTCCTTTAATAGTTGGACTAGGGTTGCAAAGAATTTTTTCACCTTCTTTTTCCTATGGTTGAATCTCTTGAATCAAATTGTTATCATTCACAACACCATCTCTAGGCTTGCCACCATAGGGATGATCCCCAAAACTTCAGTAATAGAAGTGTTATTAGCAATGGAGTTATACCCATTCTTAGAAGAGCCCCCTTGGGCAAAATTTAGTCCCAAATTAGACTGATTCTTACCAAGGTTAAAACCAGTCTTTGAAAATCAAAGGTCTGGTCCTCCTTAGTGGGTGGACTTCAATCCAAGTTTTCGACTCCCTCATGGAGGAATTCTTCTCAAAAGGCCTCACATTTTGACCATCTGCATCTTTAAAATCTGTATTCTCCTTTTCAATTTTGATGATAATCTTTTTCTCATTTTGGACATTCATCAAACTTGTGATTAGCAAGACCACAGCCAAAGCAACTCTTTAGGATCCTCTCATAATCAATTCTAGCTTACTTAATCTCAACTCTCCTATAGTAGTTAAATTTAGATTTAAGTGGTTAACTCAAATCCACCTCTTGACTAACCTAAGAAACAAGCTTTTGGCAATCTTTTCACTCCTTTGATTGCCTCTTAAAACTACCCTAGATTGAGAATTTTTTTTTCCACACTGCATTAGCTTGTTATAATTCAATAGCCATCACTCTCATTTCGATGGTGGTTGAATTTCATAAAAGTAATAATTATATATTCGAAATGTGAACGTTGATCGACATCAAATTAACATTTTCACCCTAGTCAGATAACAGTGTCAGTAAGAGGAGTATTTAAAAAAAAACAATGAATCATGCCAAATGGGAAAGAGACATGTACAGTATTGAAAAGTGTGTCAAATTCCTACTTCATATACAATCTTTTTCTATAAAAAAATATTTTCTATGTTAATTCATCATTATTAAAATAGTCTCCAGAAATATTTATATCATAAAAGAAAAAGGTTATAAGACAAAAATGTAAAGAAATGTGACAAATACTTAGTATATTGCCCATTTTTAAGATTTTTTTTTTCTTCCAATTTTATATTTAACCCATCTTGAGCATGGTGGGGTGTTTAGGAATTGTTCTTAAACCATTATGTAAGTGTGTGGGCACTCTCATGCGCGTACATTTTTTAGAATTATTATGAAAATAAGATATATTTTTTTTGAAAATATATTTTTACTTATTTTTTAAGGATAGTTTTAATAAAATTATACAAATATGATTGATGATTGAAAATAAAACATTATAAATTAAAATTATTTTTAAGAAATATTTGAAAAGTACATAAAAAAACATTTTAGGACATTTCAAGTTCTTAAATAGATTGTTGTTTTAAAAAATATTATATAATTATTTTTAAAAATTGTTCTTAAAAACTATATTTTGAAAATTATTTTCAAAAATATTTTCTAACATTCCTTTGTTTTGTCCATGTTTGAGTCATATGATCTTTATGAGTTTCAACTTTACAACCTTGGGTTTTCATTATATTTCATTTATCATTTTTTTTTCTTAATTTTAATTTAAAGCAACGATTTCTTTTCTTTTACTTTTTTTTTTTTTGAAGTTTTCCACCAAAATCATTGGGAAATTGTTGTTTGGATTTCACCTATTTTTTTTAATTGGATTTTTCTACGTTATTAAATATTCTTTTTGTTATTAAAAAAAATTGAAATATAAAGTGAAAGAAGAGTAAAGAAAAAAAAAAAAGGGAAAGAATAATAGCGAGAAATGTAAAAAAACTCAAGATGGGTTTCATTTGTATTCCAATAGCCCCTTTTTATATGACTTACATGAAGTAACTTAATAAGCAAATTTATTCTTCATTAAATTACTCTCAAAATTATCATCATCTATAAATACATTTATCCATTGATGCATTAATAAGAGTACTCCTCTTTGGATGTCCACCACATTTTATAAGAATATGCATTGTTAATATCTTGCTAGAAAAAAAAAAAAAAAAAACCTCCATAGAAAAAATCTTAGTGAAAGAAAAAATACAAAATATTCTTGTAATTTTTTTTAATGATAATCTAGGTCTTTAGAATTGCCTTATTAAAAACCTTGTTGAAAAAAACCAATTAATTGGACAAAAATGGGACAGAAGAAAAAAAAATAGTATGCTAAGATCTTTTATACATGTCTCTTTATAAGAATAATCCCTCGTATGCTAACATGAGTATGATCTTTTTAGAAATTCAACAAGAAAAACTTGTGAGTTGACACATTCCATATCATGTATTAACTTCTTGAATATTAAAATTGACAATGCCTTTATAATTAAAATTTTTGTGTTATTACTTGAACATATTTAACATCAATGATTTTTTACAATTGTTTAAAGATCAATGTTAGAATAGATTTGAAATTTAAACCTTATGATGATAATTAAAGATTATTTCTTCCTAATAATGAAGAAGAAAGTAGAGTGGATGTGCTTGTCGGGAAAGGCAATTTACCTCATACAATAGAGATGGGTAAAAAACGTGATCAAATTTTAAATCCTTTTTTTTTTTTTTTTTTTTTTTTATCTCATTGAAGTTTTATTATCATACTAATATGTATATGAAGATGGTTTTTCCTTGTCATAGAAGAGATAGGTGAAGATCGTGATCAAATTACAAAACTTCTTGTATCTTTAAAATCTTTTCTTTAAGATAAGAACCATTATCTTTCAATTCTATGTTTGGAAATTTCACTGAAAGTAATTAAAAGTAATAATTTTGTAATTAATTATTTTATTTTTAGAAAATAAGATAATACTAGTTTTATTAGAACCACAACTCTTTTGCAATAAGTTAGGAGACTATTTTGATATTAATGATTTTCTTTATGCAAATTTAAGCACAAACATAGTTACTAGAAGAAAAAAAAAAATTAAATGGTTCACACTAACACATCATATGATAAAGAAGTCTTGGCTTATTATAATATTTCTTTTTTTTTTTTTTATTTATGTTTTTTTAATAATTCATTATTGTTGAAAAAAATTACAATCCTAGAACTTCTAAATTTCATAATCTCATACATTCAGAAGAACTCTTTCTCCCTGTCAAAATATCTTCTTATGTATATTTCTAATTACATGGAAATATTACATATAAGAAATTAATTATATAATTGTTGAAGATACTTATTCTTAATCGAATAGAAAATTGCCTTATATAAATATATCGAGATTTTCTAATATTTATTAATATTAAAAATGTTTTTGTACGTTCTCATCTAACACACATCATTACCAAGAACACTATCAATATTTCTTTCATTGATCATCTTAAAATGTTTTTCATAGGAGCATGCTGTAAAGTTAAAAGTGCTTTTATTACAAAATCACTATCTATCGGTCTCTAAAACTGATTTTCAAGAAAAATATGACTCTTATAAAGTGTAATAGATAAAAATATTTGTGGGAATCTGTCCCAAACCGCCCGACTATTAAGTTCCAGTAACATTAACGAACCCAAAGGGCAGCTCATAGCTTTTGAAAATTATTCAGTACACAAATGAGAGGATACAACTTATTGGCATCATTATCATTTGAACATTTGAATTTCTCAGTACTCTAGTTCATTGTTTGAATCCACAGAAAAAAGAAAAAGAAAAAGAAAAAGAAAAAGGGCTTGGCAACCTCATATGCGTTCTGCTATTATACTTTTATAGTTGGATAATGATGTATAGTTAAACTTTGATGGGGATAGCCAGGAGAGGCTGGGCCTTCTGTAATGAAACTCCAAACTTCTGACTCATGTCCATCTCTTCTGGTTTCATATCTCCTTGAAGCTTCCAATCAAAGGAGTGAAGAAGAGAGGCCAGCATCAGGTGCACCATCCAATGAGCTAATGGCAGTCCAAGACAGATCCTTCTTCCAGCACCGAAGGGAATGAGCTCGAAATCTTGGCCTTTGACATCGATTTCAGACCCTAAAAACCTTTCAGGCGCAAATTCATTCGGGTCTGACCATGTGGTTGGGTCTCGGCCAATCGCCCATACGTTAATGAGTACTTGTGCAGATTTGGGGACCGTGTAGCCACATATTTCTGAGTTCATTCCAGCCTCCTCACGAATTATCAATGGGACTGGTGGGTGCAACCTGAAGGTTTCCTTCACCACTGCCTGCAAGTAAGGGAGCTTTGCGGTGTCAGATTCTTGAACTCTCGTACCCTTGCCTAGGACTTCTTCGAGCTCGCTTCTATCTTTCACCCTTGTTTTCGGTTTGTGTAGTAACTCTGTCATTGCCCATTCTATGGTACTCGAGGTGGTGTGTGTCCCAGCCATGCATAGATCCTGATACAATGCACTAGTGTTGCGTAGATCCTTCAAAAACGATTTTTTCATTTTTGTGGAGTGGGATTTGGTTTGCAAGTAGACTTATATTTATTATTGCATCCAATGTTACGTGTACGCTCTAAGGATATGTAATGAACAATCTTTTATATAACAAACAATGTTTTAATGTAGGACCACACAAATTATCAAAAGCTTAAGTTAATTGGGACAAAGGTAGTCTCATGTATAATGTGTAACTAACATTAGTAATCAATGGATATGTGACATTATACTTATGTGCGTTCTACGTCAAACATCCCTGGTCAATTGTTGATCCTCACGTTAGCCAGCGTGGGAAACTTTCGCTTTGATTTCAAATTATACAAGAGCACACACTTCTAAAAGCTTAAACTACTGGGAGATGGAGGTAGCCTCGTATACAAGGCCCACAACCAATGTAAATAGTCAATCGATATGAGACATTGAACTTAAAATAATTAATAAAATTATATCTATAATAACCAACTCTTTTGTCTTTTGAAAGTATTATCAAAAGATTATTATATATAAATTGGCAGCTTCTTTATTATATAAGATTATTTAGTCATTTTTAATTAATTTAATCAAGATTATTATAAAAAAATTATAATTTAATATTATATGATGATTTTAGGTAGTAGTGATTTGAGGTTATAGTAATTGGATGATGAGGTACGGTCGATTCCACAACAAACGACTATTGTTCATATAACAGGTTTGGCCAACAGTGCTTGGCAATGCAATTTAAAAAACTAGAGGGTTTGGTATGAATCCTATAATTGGAGTCCTCACTAATTAATCTGATCTTGTCACATGCATATAGAAAATAGTATGATTATATTGCATTTTATAGGCCTAGCATGGTCCCATAGTTGTTACGAAGTTTGACTAGGAATGGCAACGGGTCGGGTTCGGGACGGGTCGCCCCTATCCCAACCCCGCCCCGTTTAGCAAAATCAATTCCCATCCCCGTCCCATTAAAAAAAATAAACGGGGCGGGGCGGGTATGGGAAATTCCCATACCCGCCCCGCCCCGCCCCGTTTAGCTTTTTTTTTTTTTTTTTTTTTTTTTTTTTTTTTTTTTTTTTTTACTTTAAAAATTTTAAATTACATTAAAATAAATATATTTTATAAATAATAAAATTATTATATTTTTTATAACTTATTTTTTAAAAAAATTTATTATTATCTATATATTAAAAATATTAAATTAAATTAATTTTAAAATTAAATTAAATTAAATTTTAAAAATAATTTTATATGTAAACGGGGCGGGGTGGGGCGGGGCGGGGTGGGGCAATACCCGAACCCGCCCCGAACCCGCCCCGGGTTTTAAAAAAAAATCTCAAACCCATCCCAAACCCGTTTAATAAATTTTAACCCCGTCCCATTAGGGGCGGGGCGGGGCGGGTACCCGAAAAAACCCGCCCCGTTGCCATCCCTAAGTTTGACTGCTTCAATGCCATGATGTGCGGGATGAAATTAATAAATAGCACAGTAGATTAATGAATCCCATCAATTGGGTCATGAACTTTACTTGGAGATAACTTTCTAATGTTGAAATTCCATAAGATAATATAAGCTTCAAATATTTAAACTCATGTAATCTAACATATTTGATCTCCATACCCTTTGTAACAAGTTTTATGGATACTTAGATAAAACTCTTGAATAAAAATCGCATCTAATGTGATATTCCCCATCCCATCTTCGCCTCTTTTACTGAGCTAAAACGATCCAACAAGGCAGCAAGACACCCTTGGAGAATTAAACTAGAAAAAAGGAGTGATTAATATCAATGATTAAGCCAAAGTTGAGATATCGGACACTCACCAGAAGCAAATGTTTCATATCTTCGCAGGTCAACTCAGTGTTCTTCTCTTTGATGAGATTGAGTAGTGCATCTAGTACATCATTACTTGTTGATTGTGAACGTTGAGCGATGATTCCATCAATATCTCAACCAACTTACTAATATAAATTTCAGTGGTTCGCCGGATGCCATGGGGGTCACAATTGATCTAAGGGCTGGGAAATAATCTGCAATGCTGGGCTTTCCAACTTGTTCCATCACTCTTCATACAATATCCTTGATCTCTTGTGACCGTGAACAGCCATGAGGAGCCAAATCAGTAGAGAAAATAGTGATGGATAAAAAATTAAGGCTTGTTGTGAAGGCAGCGCGCTCCACCAATATCGACTGCTTCGCTCGTTGTGAAGCTTTTGTTAGGAAGTGTCACAAATTCCTAATTAGTATAGATTCCTTTTGTGTAAAGAATATTATATAGAATATTTCTAGGTTGATATATTATTGTAATATTAGACTTCCTTATAGAATAAGGAAGGTTGTTGGAAATATCTCTATAAATATTCTAGGTCATGAGGGGAAAAAGTTATAAGATGGAGATGGGCCTGTAGAGACTATACAAGGTGGATAAAGATGTGAGGAAGAACGGGAGGTATCCAATGGAGCGAGATGGCTCGTAGTAAGGTATGGATACAAGGAGTGGGGAAACATGGGATGTTTCGGGAACCCAATAATTGTATCTGGTTTTGTCCTCTGTAATATTCTCTATTGTATAGTGGAATCATTATCTCTCATCCGTGGACGTAGGCATGGTTGGCCGAACCACGTTAAAACCTCGTGTACCGTATGTGTGATTGTTTTATCTTTGTGTTCTTGAACTAACATTGTTGGCATCAAAGCTTTCGCTGGCACTACAACTGGTATCAGAGCTTGGGTTGAAGATTTCTGGAAGAGCAAAAGATCACAAAGCACACAAGATGAAAACAAAAGGAATTTTCACTGAAGGTGGAGTCGATTGCTCTCTCGTGGTGATATGATACAAAAAGGTTTGTGTCATGGAGAGATTGAAGATTAACTTCATGGAATTTGGTCCAAGGTGGAGATTGTTAGGAAGTGTCACAAATTCCTAATTAGTATAGATTCCTTTTGTGTAAAGAATATTATATAGAATATTTCTAGGTTGATATATTATTGTAATATTAGACTTCCTTATAGAATAAGAAAGGTTGTTGGAAATATCTCTATAAATATTCTAGGTCATGAGGGGAAAAAGTTATAAGATGGAGATGGGCCTGTAGAGACTATACAAGGTGGATAAAGATGTGAGGAAGAACGGGAGGTACCCAGTGGAGCGAGATGGCTCGTAGTAAGGTATGGATACAAGGAGTGGGGAAACATGGGATGTTTCGGGAACCCAATAATTGTATCTGGTTTTGTCCTCTGTAATATTCTTTATTGTATAGTGGAATCGTTATCTCTCATCCGTGGACGTAGGCATGGTTGGCCGAACCACGTTAAAACCTCGTGTACCGTATGTGTGATTGTTTTATCTTTGTGTTCTTGAACTAACATTGTTGGCATCAAAGCTTTCGCTGGCACTACAACAGCTTTGATACGCATGATCAAGTAGTTCCTCCACCTTTTTCTGGCGGAGGGCTAGGCTGATATTGAGCTGCTACACCGTAAACATTTGATTGTTGCCGATCTTTCTCAAGTTCCGCTAATGAGGATCACAGGGCAGCCACACCACTGAGTGCTGGTGATGGTTAAGTGCTCGGACAACATCCCGGGTTGTCCGGTTGGAGAAGGCTTCACCGTTTTTTTGTAGGACTAGTTGGGCAGTTTTTGAAGAGGAAATGACTACGGTAGGAATGCTCCCAAGCTTGAGAAACATTATAGGGCCATAAATTTTGGAGAGATCAGCAAGAAGTGACTTGAGGGGGCTGGTTACCCAATTTTAAGAGGTTTCCGACGATCGTAAAAGGTTTAGGCCCCGATGGGAGGCTTGGCTTTCCTGAATTTTTCTGGCGGAATGGACTGAGGACATGAATACACGCCCACATAATGGGCAGGAAAAGCAAAAATGTCAGGTAAAACATTGCGTCTGTTGTTTCTCTTGGCCCTCTTGCTTCTGGCGTAATCATGGTTCAAAGTCGCGGTATCGATCATTGATTTCGAGGGTCACGAGGCATATCGGTCTCAGTGTTTTGGTTCAGTATCGGGTGATACGTAAAATAAGATAATTAAAAATTTCAAAAAATTATAAAAAAATAAAAAATAAAATACATATAATTAAATAAGGTGAAAATTTTAATAAAACATTTTTTTTTTCACATTTAGCTCAAAGTTATTTGTGATAATATTAAAAATTGAGGATTTAATTTTCACTTTACTATATAAACACTTTAATTTATCATTAAACCTCATCTATACCTTTCATATCATTTTACTTTAGCAAGTCGGGTACTCAATTCTCCTAATATGTTACTATTAAAGTGTTTATATGAAAGGTATTTTCCATGTAAATCGGCAACTCAATTCTTCATGTAAATCCATATAAAAAAGGCAGTTTTTTACTTTACTAATTTGAGCTCCCAATCTCCCACCCTTGGACGCCAGCATTGGTGTCAAGACCCACAGTAGACTACACCACCTACAATCGCAAATTTGCAACCGTGCAAGACCTAACATAGGAGGGGGAGCAATCTGACTATGAGGGGGTTGTCTTGTTGACGTCGTCGGTGAAAGATTCAGTCCACTTGATGAGTCACCATCGCCGACACCAAAGCTCTACCCTTCGGTAATGCTCGATTTTGAGGAAAATTAGGTAAGTAAATCCTAAATCATGCTATCATCCTTCGATGGTTTCTCCACTTATTTTCGAACAGGTCACGGGTTGGGTTTTTTCTTCTTCGTCTTCTTTCATCTTCTCATTGATGGTTTAAAATTTTAAATTAGGTGTTTGCTTTTAAAAGGACAATCTCTAATTTTTTTGTTTTTTTTTCAATTTTATGAAAAATTTGAAAATTCTCTGTAACCTAACTGAGTCAATCGAGTTAACTCAGAAACTTAAACGAGTCAGCCGAGTTTAACCAATTCCCAGTCGAGTTCGTGCATTATATTATATCTGGTATCAGTCTTATTATGGTAGGTGTCGAGGCGAATACAACTCGATCGATACTTTGAACCTTGGGCGTAATGGCCTCTTTGGCCTCTTTATACCCACTAACAGAAGCACATCCTTACATGGTCGTGCAAACCAAGGTATGAGTGCATTTAAACAATCATTTGGATTTCACTCAAATTTTTTCAACCAAAGTTTAATTTAGGTTAGACTTGAACCCGCGTTCGGATAATCTTAGTCTAATCCAATCCATTTTAATACTTTTATAATATTTATAATATATTATCTCATATAATAATATTAATATTTTAAAGATTTTTATTTAAAACATATCAAACTATTTTTGTTATATATTTTTTCATTTTATAAAAAGATATATAAATTTATGTTTATTTTTTTGTTACTATTTTGAAATATTATCCTATCTACTATTTAAATTTTTGACATAAATATATAAAAATTTAAATATATATATATATATTGTGTACGTATTGATTTTGAATCATATAATTGACCAACCTGATTAACTTAAATTTAACTTGATTGACCTAAACTTACCAAAAGTTAGAAAAGTAAGGTTGGGTTGGATCTAGATTAAGTATTTCAAATTAAAGTTCTGATTGGATTAAGTTTAAATTGATTGTTTTTTAATGATAAGGTATGATTTGATTAAGTTCAAGTTAATTATTTTTTAATTTAAACTAAGCTCGGTTAGCAATTAACGTAAGTAATCCATCCAAGTTTCAATAATAATATTTTCTAATAAGGATCGTGACTTTTAATTGGCTGAATGATTCACTCAAATTGATGAATGAAAGTCGGACACTAATTTCACTACTTTAATAAGATATGTCCGATGGCAGTCATACAGAAAATTTTGAAAAGTAACGATAGCATGCACTGAGTTTAGAGATGACAGGATAATAAGTTTGAGGACATACCTTATCTTAAGTTATCCCCTATTTTTATATCTATTTCCATCATGTTTGAAAGTGTTAAGAGATTCCCATGCCTACCCTCCCCATTTATTTTTATTAAATTTTTAATATTTCAATTTTAATTTTAATTTTTAAAATTTTAAATTATATGGAAATCTTGTATAATTTATAAATATATATTATAAAATTTTATAACAAATTTTAATTTTATATATGTTAGAAAAAGGTGAAAATAAAAAAAAATCAATTAAAATAATTTTTTATTTAATATTATATATAATTTGGGGTATGATGAAGTGGGATAAAGTCAAACCCGAACTTAACTTAGGTTGAAAGAAATATTCTCAAATATAATTAAAATTATGTCAAAAAGTTGTTACTTAATTAAATAAAAAAGAAATATTTATAACCTAACTAGTTTATAAACAGTTTTATTTATATAAATTTATTAATTTTATATAAAATAACTTACAAACATAAATAACAAACTAAAGTAAATTTAATATATTTAATTAAAAATATTTTATAATTAAAATATTATATAAAATTATAAAGAAGTACAAAATTAAAATTTTCTAAAAAACACATATGAAGCATTTTAAAAATAATACTTTTATAAATTTAAAATATTAGACACGTTAAACTAGTTATAATGGAGTTAATAAGTAATGAGTTAAAATCCAATTAACAAGCTTAAAAGATTAAGAAACCTTGATATCTTATGTAATGGGACAACCTAGAGAGGCAAGGGGTGGGTTAAATAGGTAGTTTTTAATTTTAATTTTTGTTTGAAAATGAAAATTTTAATTTTTATATATCCTTTGATTAAGATGTGATTAATAAACAAAAACAAAGAACATTCAATCACACAAAAAGACATATGGTGACAACCTAGAGAGGGAAGGGGTGGGTTAAATCGGTTTCATTTTTGTTTGAAAATGAAATTTAAAATTTTTATATATCCTTTGATTAAGATGTGATTAATAAACAAAAACAAAGAACATTCAATCAGGCGAAAACACATATGGTGTAAGTAGAAAACTACCTTCTTACTTATATGAAAACAACAAAGTAAATATATTGTAAAACTAAATCAACTAAGTATATAAATTTATCTGGCTAATTATTACTTCTAGAAACTTGCATTCTCAAAACTTAGACTAGTCTTGATGCCGATGAAGCAGTACCTTTTAGCTTCTTGGTGGACTCTTTACTAATTTGAGGGAATACAATCTTGCTTCCACAAACTCACAAACAAAAGATTTTTATTTTTGAGAGCATTGAGTTAAGGATAAAGGATAATGTCATAATGTTTACAATGCATGCCCAAAAACTGCGCAATGTGCATGAGACATATTTATAATAGAGAAAAAGAAAATCCTAATGGAGTTAGGTGAAATTAGAAACCAAAATTTATCAAAATTGAAGTTAGAAATTTGGAGATACTAGGAAACTATTAGAATTGTGTAGAAAATAACTTGAACGCTCAACCGCCATTCAAGAGTGCTAAGGGCTTTAGGCACTCAAGCGACATTGAGGGCATTGGAGCACACCTATCCAATTTTCTCTTATTTTATTTCCAAATAAATTTTCATTTTCTAATTATTTTTTATGTCCAATTTCTTTTTGTCCATTTTATGCCTTTTTAACCATCAGATAATTCAATAATACTTCCTTATATTATGTCAAATTGATATTGTAACAATACACAATATATATAGACCATAGAGTTCTAATTCATGATGAATGAAATAAAATTATCAATATAAATAGGTTTAAATCATGTTAATGGATTATCCATAATCAACCATACTCTAAATAAACAAAAACAAAAACAAAGGACAAACAAAAAAGAGGATTATGACACTTGTATAGAAGAATTTGGGTCTGAAGATGAAGAATATTAATAAGTTTAATTTAGGATAATGGTAATTAATTTAGAGCCTATTTTAAATTTAGAAATAATTGGATTAGGTATTGTTTGAACTCACATTAAGATTAATTTAAAGTTCAATAAAGTTAAATAGGAGTAAATTATTTCATCAAAATTTGAAATTAATATAGTCATTTATAATTTAATCAAGATGATCATCAAAATAATATTTTTTATTTAATATTATATAATTATTTTAGTTAGTACTAATTTGAGGTTAGATTAGTCTTTTGAATAAAAAAACTTAATTATCATTAGTTGAAAAATAAATATTTATTATATATGATTTTCTAGTAATAACATGAAATAAATTTTACACTATTCAATATTATGTGGTGATTTAATTAATAATAAATTGAGATTAATCAAAATTAATTTATATAATTAAATGTTTATTTTTTGAATAAGGGTAATATTGTAGGTAGCTACATAAACCTTTTAGATGATATGGTGGATTCCATCCACCAAAAAATGGTCAACTACCAACAGCTTTGACCAACAGTTCAAGGGATGGAAAATCAATTCCAAAAATTTATATTGAGAATAGGTTTCCCTCATCTTTATATTAAAAGTGAAAATATTATATTTTACATATTTTATAATTGAGTTGAGGAGACTCTATATGTTTTTCCCAATGTTTTCATTAGTCACCCCTAAGTGGAAATAAGACACAATTTGATGTATATGATCATTTATAATAATTGTTAAAAATCACCATAAATAGAATAAAGTTGATATTAGTTTTGATTACAAACACCTATTATGGAAGGAAATTACCTTAAGGAGTAAAATGCATTATTGCTATGATGCAATCAATATAAAGAGCAAATCTCTATTATCTTATGGCCGAATTCCATCTTTCTTTGGCCATATCTCTACATTAGAGATTTCAGAGCGACAGTCCAACAAGTTAGTCATGATCCTTGAGATTTTCCCCTTTTT
The DNA here is from genome assembly GCF_004353265.1 of Vitis riparia. NCBI lineage: Eukaryota > Viridiplantae > Streptophyta > Magnoliopsida > Vitales > Vitaceae > Vitis > Vitis riparia. The sequence goes on from NC_048445.1 coordinate 5,058,507, forward strand.
CTTTTTGTCAATTTTAAGACTACTTAAAGAAATCTTTTGTATCATAGGAAAACTATTGGCAACAGTACAAATCAAACAAATTTCCTAACTCTTGGAATTTCTATGTGAAATCAACAAGACTCGACCTCTATCTCTAGTATTTGTGCACATAACTAGTCTAGGGAAAGCATTTCTCGTATTTCACTGCATCACATTTGTCTATATGACCTGGGGGTTGAGGAAAAAAACCGGCAAGGCCAACATATGAAGGGCAAGTGTCCCTTCCCCCCAAAAGTTGGGTTTAAAACTAAACCTTCTACATTTGAAGGCAAAAAAGATCTACAAACAGTTAGATATATATATATATATATATATATATATATATTCATACTTCCCACATGCATCATATTAGGCTAAAAAGGGGTTCAAGAATCATTTTTCATTTTTAATAAAGGCTAAAATCAATATCTTGCCTTTTTTTACCTATACTATAGGGTTGGATTTTAAAAGATATGAAAGATTTGCCTTCAAATCATACATACAACTCTCATGGAATACTGTTTTCATAAAATTTTATATATATTAATGAGATCGAGTATGAAATTTTATTTACTCATTTTATATTGAGAATATGGTTCCCTCGTCTTTATGTTAGAAGTGAAAATATTATATTTTACATATTTTATAATTGAGTTGAGTAGACTACATATGTTTTTCTCAATGTTTTCATTGATCACCCCTAAGTCAAAATAAGACATGATTTGATGTCAATGGCATATGATCATCTATAATAATTGTAAAAAAGCACCATAAATAGAATAGAGTTGATATTAGTTTTGATTACAAACACCCATCATGGAAGGAAATTAGCTTAAGGAGTAAAATGCATTACTGATGTGATGCAATCAATGTGAAGAGCAAATCTCTATTATCTTATGGCTGAATTCCACTTTTCTTTTGCCATATCTTTGCATAGCGATTTCGACAGTTCAACAAGCTAGTCACGATCCTTGAGATTTTCCTCTTTTTCTTTTTGTTCATTTCAAGACTATTTAAAGAAATCTTTTGTATCATAGGAAAACTATTGCAACAGTACAAATCAAACAAATTTCCAACTCTTAGAATTTCTACTTAAAATCAACAAGACTCGATCTCTATCTCTTGTATTTGTGCACATAACTAATCTAGGGAAAGCCTTTCTTGTATTCCACTGCATCACATTTGTCTTTAAACTTCTATAATTTTTTTCTTCCCTCCATCCTACCCAAGTGAAATAATACAAATTACTCAAAATTATAGCAGCATGGTAGCTTGACAGTGAAGCAAATATTATATTTCTTTATTAATGACTGCATTAATGAGTACAGGAAAAGACATATCCTGTTTTCATAATCTAATTATAATCCATCTGATATTTTTTCAGGACACATGTCCAAGTCGGTCCTTAGATAAAGACAAATATATATTATGGTTTGATGGGAACGGCCTGGAGAGGTTGGGCCTTCCTCAATGTAAATCCGAACTTCTCAGTCATGTCCATGTCTTCTGGTTTCATAGCATCTTCAAGCTTCCAGTCAAAGGAGTGAAGGAGAGAAGCCAACATCAAGTAGACCATCCTATGGCCTAATAGCAATCCAGGACAGATTCTTCTTCCAGCACCAAATGGAATGAGCTGGAAATCTCGACCCTTGACATCAATCTCGCACCCCAAAAACCTTTCAGGCACAAATGAATTAGGGTTGGTCCACATCATGGGATCTCGGCCAATAGCCCATACATTGACAAGAACTTGAGCATTTTTTGGCACTGCATAGCCTAATATTTCTGACTCCATTTCGGTCTTTCTAGGAACCAGAAATGGGACTGGTGGGTGCAATCTGAAGGTTTCTTTTACTACTGCTTGTAAATAAGGAAGCTTTGAAATGTCCGATTCTTCAACTATCATGTCTTTGCCTAGCACTTCATCCAGTTCACTTCGAGCTTTTGCCATTGCTTTTGGGTTGTTCAATAATTCCGCCATTGCCCACTCTACCGTGCTCGAAGTGGTGTCAGTTCCCGCAGAAAATAGGTCCTGGCATGGAGAATAATATACAAATATAATAATTTTTGCTGAGTCCCAGCACTAGGACCTCCAGTTAAGTTCTTCATATTGATGTAAGCAAATAGTTGCTTCCGGTTTTTCAAAAGAATGATACCCTCTATGTAAAAAATTTAGTGGACAAATCAACCATTTTCAACTAGAGCATGTCAACCCATCAAGCAAATTCCACCACACCACGGGATGGGAAAAAAGAAAAAAGAAAAAAGTACACCAATTATGAAGAAATACTTCTCTTCCCAGACTCTTTTTCCCCCCGTGTGGTTGCCCAACAAAGGACATAAGTTTCCCCAATTTGGAAAAAGCTACCTGCCATAATTAGCCTAAGCATTTGGAATGCAGGTTATTCTGCTTCCATGCCAGCAGGATAATGATGGCCCAATTCTTGCTCCAAAACGGCTTTACATGCCTTAGATTTTAGACCTTTTTTTAAAAAATTTAATTCTAAATTGAACTTAAAATTAAATAGTATTTAATAATATTAAATATTATATAATTTATTTTTATTAAATATTAAAAAAAATTAATATATTATTTTTTTATTTAAAAAAATTAAATATTTTATCCTTTTTCATTCAACAAAAAATTTATAGTAAATTATAAAAAAATAAACAAGTTAAACATTGCTTCTAACAAAAAGTAAAGAACAAAAACACCCTTGTCCACAATATCTTTTTTGAAAATTAGAATGTCATTTTACCCGGTCTATTAGGAGAAGCAGAGGAGAGAAGCAAATCACTTAATTACCAGGATTCATCGTTTAAAAGGAAAGCACTCTAGTAAAGCTGAAACTGAATAAAAATCCAAGATCTTAAGATACGTACCACAAGCAGATGTTTGATATCGTTGCTACTCAACTCATGGTCATGTTGTTTGTTGAGATTGAGGAGGGAATCCAGTACATCATTGTTTGCCGAAGAAGCCTTTAATTGCAACCGTTGATCGATGATGCCATCAAAAACCTTGAGTAGTTTATAAAAATTGGCTGTCATCTTTTTCTGTATTCCTTGTGGATCAATGAAACTAAGCCCTGGAAAAAAGTCTGCAAGATTAGGCTTTCCAGCTTCTTCCATCATACTCCACACTAGATCCTTGAACTCTTGTGAAAAATTGGAATCATAGTGAGCCAAATCAACAGAGAAAATGGTGTTTGATAACAAATTGAGGGCGGTTGTTGAGGCCGCTCTGCCAATGTCGACTGCCCGGCTGCTGGTGCAACTTTCATGAGCATGATCTAGGAGTTGTTGCACAATTCTTCGGCGCAGGGCTCTGCAGGCGTCAATACGAGGCAAGGAAAGCATCTGCGTGCTGCAAATCTTCCTGAGGTTGCGCCAATGAGCGGATGCCGGTAGAAAGACCACTGAAAATTTGTGATGGTTCACGGCTTGGACGGCATTGAGGACAGCCCTGCTGGAGAAGGCTTGGTCATTTTTGTTTAGCACTTCTTGGGCTGTTTTTGAAGAGGAAATGACTATGGTGGTGGTGCTCCCTAGCTTGAGAGACATTAGAGGGCCATAAGTTTTGGAGAGAGTTGTGAGTGATTGGTGGGGTTTATCGCCAAGTTCAAGGAGGTTTCCGATGATGGGGAAAGGGCGGGGGCCTGGCGGAAGCCTGGCCATGCCGAATTTCCGCTTGCTGGAGCCAAGAGCACTAATTGGGGCTTTAATGCATGACCAGAGAAAGGAAAGTAGAAGAAGCAGTATGCTATAATTCATGGCTTTTTGCTTTCTCTAACTTGTCTACCTTCTTTGTCTATATATACTACCAGAGGTTGCATCTCAACATTGATTACATAATAGTTTTTCAAGTTCACGGGAGTGCATACAATGTTGAAGTTGGAAAAGAAAAGAGTTAAGTAGGTCAGATTGGTGGGACAGTGCATTTAAGAGGGAGGGTACGTCCACCTGATCACCTACAGCTAGCATACAGCTTGCGTAGAAAGGTTCATGGAATAGGGCTAATTTTAACCTGAGGCTTATATATACTAGTTCAAATATAGACTAGAGAAATTAAGTGAAAACTAAACAAGGACTAACATCCGATCTTTGTTATATTTATATAAATATATATATTTAACCTGAGGCTTATATATACTAGTTCAAATATAGACTAGAGAAATTAAGTGAAAACTAAACAAGGACTAGCATCCGATCTTTGTTATATTTATATAAATATATATATTTAACATGAGGCTTATATATACTAGTTCAAATATAGACTAGAGAAATTAAGTGAAAACTAAACAAGGACTAGCATCCGATCTTTGTTATATTTATATAAATATATATATTGTTGGTTAAAAATAAAGTGTAAGAAGAGTTACACTTTTAAAAAATAACCTTTGAAAATAAAATGTAAAAAGGGTTACACTTTTAATGTGTGAAATAAACACATGATTAAGTTTTGGAATGTTACAAAACTTAAGAGGTATTTACACATATGATTAAGTTTTGAAATGTTACAAAACTTGAAAGATTAAGGAAGACAATGAGTCTTCTCATCTTTATAACTTTATAAAACTTAAGAGGTTAAATGTAAGAGAGTTACACATTTGAGATTAAATCATGTTTAATGTGTGAATTAAACATATGATTTAATTTTTTGAATGTTACAAAGATGAAGAGATTGATGAAGACAATGAGTTTTTTCTCATCCTTGTAACCTTTTTTCAACCCTAAGAGTGCTATATATAACTTTTCTTCTTTTTGAAATCTTATGCAGAAAAGTGAAAAGACTTGATCAATCCCAAGACTATTTCCATTAGTTCCCTAAAGATTTCTAGAAGTGGGAGGAAATAGAGTCTTTGGACAAAGTTCCAAGAACTTGTTTGAGCCTTTCTTGTGTTCTTCTTCTTCCTGTTCTTCTTTTGTAACTTTGAGAGTTTTACTGTATCAAAGTGAGTGTTTGAGAGTGTTTCTTTTCTCCATTGTATCCAAAATTTTCAAACAATCTTTAGGATTCAATAGCCAAAACTTCATCTAAGGTGTACTCCTTGAATGAGGTACACAACAACTCAAGTAGTTGGGAATGCTTTTGAGATTTTGAAGTTCCTCTAAAAAATATACGAGACAAGACTGACTACAGGAAATCTATAATAGTAGATACAGTAGTAGGAAGACTGTAATAGATGCAAATGCAATGAGTATATGGTTGTAGTAAACTCGGATGCAATAAGTATATCACTATTAATTGTAGACTTAGAACCAGATGGATATATAGTAGTTAGATGCAAAGAGATGAGTAGAAAAGATAGTTTGATATTTCTGAGCAATCTTCGTAAAAAGTGGTTGAAATTTTAGGTATAGTTCTGTACATGATACACGAGATGATGCGCGTTAAGGATTTTCGAATGGGCTACTTGATATCACAATGGATGAGCTTAAGTTTGATGGGCGCACGAGACTCGCTGTTCTCCCTTCATGAGCCAAAGATGAAGTAAAAGAAGTAGTCAATAATATAAAGCACATTAAGTGTTCAATCCCTTTTTGATGTAAGACTGTTTACTTAATGCTAATGCACTCTAATACACATACTCTTCCATCAAAATATACTCAAATTATCATTAGTCTAAAAATTGATTAAATACTTCTATTAATTTGAGACAAGTGGAAAGTGAATGAAATTAATAAATGGACAAAATACAAAAGATATTTAAAGATACTTTAAAGTAAAAATAACCAATTATATATATAATCACATAAGGGGAGATAAATGAAATTAATCTTATAAGTATATTGAATGTAAAGAAAAGTACAAAATATTTATCTTTGGAAAAATACAGGACATGGATGGATGCATGGTCCGTTGGCTTTTTTTTTTTCTCCTCTCCTCCCTCTATCCTTTATGATATTTTCTTTGTGATATTTGGAAAAGGGGTAGTGTAGACCCTCATTTGGGGTTTATTTTCTGCAGCTTGCTTTTAGCCAGGTGCCACCATCTGGGGGAGCCACGTGTCACATTTTGACTAGCTGCTAGAGAATCACAATAGTGGAGTTGGAGGAGCAATCAGGGGTTGACACCTGTAAAGGTGATTCTGAGAAAATCTGCTGGCCGTTAGTGCAAGCTGGGAGGAGCGTCTGGCAGTGGCAGCAGGTGCTTTTTGAAGGTGCTGCGGTTAGAGATATTTAGGGGGGGAAGGAAATTTTAGGGGTGACGGGTAGAGGAGTAGAGAGCTTTGAGAGGTGAGAGAAAAGGAAAGGAGCAGAGAGCTTTAAGGGAGGACTTTTGCTTGAGAGGAAGTTTTTTTCTGGGAGTGGAGTTGGAGAGGGAGAAGATATCCAGAGAAGAGAAGATTAAAAAGGGCAGAGGAGATTGTTGTTTGGATGGAAGGCATCTTCCTGAGGTCTTCGTTGTCATCTGGTGAGCTAGTTGGAGAGAGAAAAGTTTCAGAGAGTTCTGAGTTTTAGAAGGAGAGGTGCATTTTTGGAGGCTGGCAGCTGGGTGAGGTACCTGGACTGCTATAGGGTGTCTGGGGGCAGGCCGTTAGAGATATCTTTCTGGAGTAGGGTCTTGAGCAGGCCATCAGAGGAGGTTCATCTTTTTGAGGGCATTTTTTTATGACTGCAAGAGAAGAAGTTGGATTGTTTCTCACTTAAGGAGTTCAGGTATGACCACTACAGACACTTTTGCTTTGGATTTCTTTGCATTATTTCCCTTGTCATTGTTGATTTTAAGCGTTGATTATTGGGTTTGTTGTATTTAAGCTCACATTGCAGTTGCTCTATTTTATTCCCTCTTATACTCTTGATTTTCCCCTGCAAATGGTGAGATTCTTTCTTGGGTTTATGTTTGATGTATGATAGTTATATTGAAGCCTTCCTGTTTGTCCCACCGGTTTTAAGCCCGTTTATCACTCATGATACGTGTCTTTGTCTAAATACTTCTTTCCCCTCGTCATTCTTGCTCTGTTTTTAAACAATTTCATCATTCACCCTTCTCTGTTCCCATGTAACTGGTTGTGGAGTGTCTTAGTTCATATATCACCACCTGAGGGCTCCTGTTCATAGAGTATAAACTGTGGTTACAAAGCCCTTGCTTCAAAAGGTGCATTGAGGGGTATCTTGACAGTTGGTGCTTGATTCCGCATCTTGCATCGGGAGCTGTTGAGAGGTGGCTCAAGTATCTCAGGGAGGAATTGCTAGCAGTTGCCTTCAAATGCAGCATCCAAGAGCAACGGACAAAATTAAGATGGAGATCTAAATCAAAGGTTGCAAAACCAAGTAACCTCCTTCAAACCAGTGTTTGTTTTAGAGCCGAAACATTCATTAAGTTGCTGAAGAATTATTCAAGAAGCCATGAGAAGCCCGTGAGTGAGTTGCTGCTAGGTTAATTTAAACATCAGAGAAGGAGCCATCAGTCAGAATGACTGAACTTAGCTCATCCATCAAAGCATCTGATAGTGCCCGTCAATTGTGAGGTTGGCAATCCAGGTGTAAGCTGAAGCTGTGGAATTTAGAAGACCATCAAGGTCTTCATGCACGTTATTTGCATAAGAGAGGCATTCACGTACGCCTGCGTGTACATTCCCACATTTCCGCCTCATAAGAAGGAAATAACCACATCAACAACGACGGGTATGACTTGGCCAGATATTCAAGGGACATTTTAAACCTGATTTTAGAAAAGCATCTCCAGAGAAAGCTGAACACGAGGCATTTGAGTTGAGACGCGAATCATATCCCCAATCTTTCATATCCATTAACATGTTCACTGTGTTCAGTTCATTCCACATTTCGATACCCATTTGATGTCACCAAGACTTGGCACTCAAACCAACCTCTACACTCGCGGCTGCAGTGCCATTACTCGTTGCCACCGTGTCACCATTCCAGGCGGTGTTCTCAACTCAAATGTTCTCTGGACATTTTAAACCCTAAACCCAATAGTTGTATCTGGTTCTGTCCTCTGTAATATTCTCTATTGTATAGTGGAATCATTATCTCTCATCCGTGGACGTAGGCATGGTTGACCGAACCACGTTAAAACCTCGTGTACCTTATGTGTGATTGTTTTATCTTTGTGTTCTTGAACTAACATTGTTGGCATCAAAGCTTTCGCTGGCACTACAACTGGTATCAGAGCTTGGGTTAAAGATTTCTGGAAGAACAAAAGATCACAAAGCACACAAGATGAAAACAAAAGGAATTTCCACTGAAGGTGGAGTCGACTACTCTCTCGTGGTGATATGATACAAAAAGGTTTGTGTCATGGAGAGATTGAAGATTAACTTCATGGAATTTGGTCCAAGGTGGAGATTGTTAGGAAGTGTCCCAAATTCCTAATTAGTATAGATTCCTTTTTGTAAAGAATATTATATAGAATATTTCTAGGTTGATATATTATTGTAATATTAGACTTCCTTATAGATAAGGAAGATTGTTGGAAATATCTCTATAAATATTCTAGGTCATGAGGGGAAAAAGTTATGAGATGGAGATGGGCCTGTAGAGACTATACAAGGTGGATAGAGATGTGAGGAAGAACGGGAGGTACCCGGTGGAGCGAGATGGCTCGTAGTAAGGTATGGATACAAGGAGTGGGGAAACATGGGATGTTTCGGGAACCCAATAGTTGTATCTGGTTCTGTCCTCTGTAATATTCTCTATTGTATAGTGGAATCATTATCTCTCATCCGTGGACGTAGGCATGGTTGGCCGAACCACGTTAAAACCTCGTGTACCTTATGTGTGATTGTTTTATCTTTGTGTTCTTGAACTAACATTGTTGGCATCAAAGCTTTCGCTGGCACTACACTTGTCTGCAGGTGGCAAATCAACAGAGGCCAAATTATTTGCCTATGGAAGTTTGCAAGACTGCTGATAGCCCTTCAATGGAGGACTAAAGTTTTTCACTTCTGGATTTTTCTCCCGCCATGGAAGCTATGGAAATCGACGCAGAGAAGCATCTCCAGAGAAAGCAGTCTCTCTACGAATCCTTGGGTGAGAAGTTTCAGATTGAGAAAGAGACGTATAGGGGTCAGCGGTACAGCCAGATTTACTTTGCTCGGCTCCGCATGACGAGAACTCTCATCCACTCCTTCGTTCCTAGTTGTCAACCCCATTTGCCTGTGTGTATAGTTTTGGGGCTGGAAGAAGGCAAGGAATGTATCATTGTTGGAACTCTGTACAAACACATGAAACTCAAACCATGCAGTCTTGATGAGTTTCAAGTCACTAAGAAGAGTTCTGAAGTTGTGGGGTACAAAAGAGGTGGAGAATGTTAGTAACCATCATGAAGTTTTCGATGTATGAGAATATGGCTTTGAAGAAGACTCACATTCGGGCTACGTACAGAAATAGTTGATAAGCTGTTGGAATAAATGGTTTGGATCATCATTGCAAATATGGTACAGAGTTTTCTGCCCAGATGAGCTTTAGGCACAGTTGTAACGTGACACAATCAGAGAAACTTGGTTGCCTCGAGGAAAGGAGTCAAATAGGTTGATGAAAGAAAAAGGGGTGATTGGAAAGAGCTAGAGTTCCAATGGTATAATTTCAATGTCAAAGGTCAACTTGTTGAGGTGGCCATCTTCATCCATTGCTCAAGGTTACAGTATCTTCCTCCAATTGGCTAGCCGGTTCACTCGATTGAGGAGATTATGCCAACTATGCATGGCCATCTTTCTAGGCCACGTATCCTTTTTATTTATTTCTTCATCTTCCATTTTAAAATAATTTCTAGGTTTCCGGTGTTAGAATAATTCCCAACTTCTCGATTTTTAAATAACTTTAACTTTTCAAATCTTCATCCTTAGTTTTAGTTTTATTAAGTCTCAAAATATCAATTTTAATAAAATTTGCTTCCACTTTCTATTCGGCAAGCAATTTTCAAATCTTTTATGATCTTTTAAAATGTTTTAAAGATAAGCAATAATCAAATTCCATAATTCCGAATAATGGGATTTATGGAATTAATTCATGCAAAATAAACGGGCTTTGGTGGGGGCCCCACATATGTGATTTATGATTGATTGATTGATTGATTGTTCCGATTGTCAAGCGTGATTGATTTATTCTGCTTTGTGATACGTGGATATTCATCTTAATTGTGTACTAATCTCATTTTTATGATAGAGCATTGATTGTTCGCGGGCCAGGTACACATCCACTCGCATCCTAGTCATTTTCTTTGCATGTTTTGTTTCTCGTATGTGCATGATTCGTCCTAGGTATTCATTGATTTGCTCATCAATTGCCACATCAGCTTCATTTTATTAGTAGAGACCCGACTTTAGGGACTTAAAGGGATGCTACGGTCTGTACCGTACCTTCCCGATAAGCAACCTGACCTCCGAATCCTATCTGGTTTTTCACAGACCACCTTTTCCAAAATAAGGAGTCACACTTAGGGTTTTTCTTTCTTATTTTGTTTACCCTTTTAAAAATAAAACAAAAATAAGTGGCGACTCCAAGTCAGTTTTCTTAATCAAATAAAAATCAAATTTTCAAACAAAATCGAGCTTGCCATCGAGTGGGAAACGCATTGAGCACGAAATGCGGGGTCCACAAGTAGGAAAGGGATTTCGAGCATCAACAAGTTATGAGCAATCGAATCACCTTTTTGTTCTTTTGTCCCTCCTCTGTACACTAAGGTGGGCGTTTGTATCTTTTATATACGACAACACCTTCATTATTTGAAAAAGGTGTTAGAAAGGATTTCAACCTTCATGCAACAAGTTGTGACTTGTGAGAAATCTAATCATCCTCCTTTCCTTTTGTTGTTACTCTATGTAATAAGGTGGGTACCCCTTTTGACTAGGGTGTAAGAGAGCGACTCCAACCATCACCAAGTTGTGAGACATCCAACCATTTATTTAATGTCAACCTTCATGCACCAAGTTGTGACTTGTGAGAAATCTAATCATCTTCCTTTCCATTTTGTCGTTACTCTATGTAGAAAGGCGGGACCCCCTTTAATTAGGGTGTAAGAGAGGGACTCCAACCATCACCCAGTTGTGAGATATCTAATCAACCATTTATTTAATGTCCTTTAAGATATTTTTGAAAGAGTTAGAAAAAGTATATCAAGATTTTTTTAGAGTTAAAAAAAGTGGATAAGGGTATGATGTTGATATTGTGATATCCCATTTGATAATGACTCATATCCAATTGTATAAATATTATCTATTTTCGATTTAAAGAAATTCTTATCGCTTTAAAACACTTCTATATAATTAAGAGAAATCAATACTTATATAATTTTGAAACATTTTTCCCTATTCGATGTGAAATATCATAAACACCTTTTTCATACAAATACAACTTTCCTATTATATTTCATGAGATTATAAGACCAAACAAACATCGTTCACTAGGTCAAACAAATTATATATCGTGATTGAGAATCGACGCTAATACAATATGTTATAATTCGCACTGAATTGTATAAATATTATCATTTTTGTATTCAAAGTAGACAATATCTATACGATTAAAATCATATCATTATAAATATAATTAATAATATATATGTCCAATAATTTTTTTTTATATAACATTTTTCAATATATATGATGTTAATATAATTCACAATATATATATAATCGTTTTTCTATTATTTAACGTTCATAAGATACTTTTTAAAGAGTCAGAAAAAGTGTGCACTAGACGGAGATGTGGATATACAATTCACAATAAACAAATGTTGTTAATTAAATCCAAACTTCTCGCTCATATCCATGTCACTTCTGGTTTCATCCAATGTTCAAGCTACCGGTCAAAGGAGTGAAAAAGTGAAGCCGACATGAAGTGACAATCCCATGAGCTAGTAGCAATCCAAGACAGATTCTTCTTCCAGCACCACAGGAAATGAACTGGAAATCCTCACACTCTAAAAACCATGGCTTTCAGGCACAAATTAACTGGGGTTGGACGTAGCAATCCAAGACAGATTCTTCTTCCAGCACCAAAGGAAATGAACTGGAAATCCTCACTCTCTAAAAACCATAGCTTTTAGGCACAAATTAACTGGGGTTGGACCACACAGTGAAAAGCACTTGTGCATTCTTTGGCATAGCATGGCCTAATGTTGAATTTTGAATGTAAGAAACAACTCAATAAGAAAAAGTCTATTTAAGTCTAAAACATATATAGAAAATCTTGTTCTTTTTTATTTTTATTTTATTACATGAGACATGAACAATAAGTTGATGTTAGAGATTTTATTAATGTACATTTATCATGTTATAATCTTGGAAAAAAAAATCCAAAATTCAAATAAAAAATTGCTCAAAAATTAATTGACCCTTGTCCTAATTCTAATTTTCATGGTCAAAATGATCCTTTCTTAAAGAGAAACACTTTGCATATATTTTGAAACTTAGGTTAAATCACCATATCATGCCATGCAAGAGTTACATAATTATTTTATTTTTAAAAGAATCAAGTTGAAATCAAGAGTTATTCTACACTTCTACTATTAGGGTTACGAAGAGTGGTGTTTATCTACGCTTCTCTTGTATTATCTTCATAACCCTAACAAAATTTGTATGAAATTAAAGTGATTTCCATTAAAATAGAGATTATCAGTCAGCTCTTACGAGAGACCATTTCCCCAAGTAAGTATAAGAGTATCACAACCTGTTTGATTTTTAGGACAACTCGACAAAAGTATCACAATATGATTCATTTATAAAGGTTGTCACCTCATTAAAGCACAAGAGTATCATAACCAACATTGAAGTACAACAATGCACCATTGTCTGTACTCATAAAAATATCTAAATTCCCTTTTGTTATAATAATGTGACATGTTCCACAAATTTCCAAACCTTCGTAGCCAAAAGGACATACACGAAAAGAGAAGGAAAAACACAAAGAGATGAAAGGGAGAGAAGGTACCCTTTGTTACTCTATGGGATCTAAGGCATAGCTTATTGGAAAATACAAATGAACCCTCATCATGTGGTGTTTGACTAATATTTTCTAATTCTGTGCATTTAATGTATCAATAAGAATTAATTAAGTAAAAACATAAAGACTAGAGCATAGAGATCTAAGATGGACTAAAACACATAAGAATTAAAGAGCAAAGAAAGCTTAAACATGATATCCATGGAGTTTATATCAAAGAGATCTTCCCCTAATTAGAGAATTCATCCAAGAATTACTTCTTAGAACTCTTCTATTGCTACATTTCCAAGTTTAGGACAAATGATAGCATCGATTATATGTACTTTAGATGATCAAACAATTTCAAAACAAGGTTAATTAGGAGAAGGTCATTGAAAACTCACTACAAGAAAAAAGAGATATGGTGACATTTATAATGAGTCACTATAAACATAGGGTGTCGCTACAACATAGCGTCACCTTATCCACTGACACCATAGAGGGTGCCAATTGGTGAGGTATTTGGAAGCGACACCAAAGCAGATAAATGGTGACACATTCAGAAGCGACACCATATATTTTTAGTTATACTTAATTTGATATAGAGTTGCATGAGATATATAAGGTGTCATATTAAATGCATCACCTTTTAGTTATGGTGTCACGTTAAATGCATCACCTTTGAGTTATGGTGTCACGTTAAATGCATCACCTTTGAGTTATGGTGTCATATCATTGTAAATGATTATGGAAGATATGGTTGTTTTTTATTAATTAGCCTGTTGATTTTTGTAATGCTTATTAACAAATAAGATCAACTTGTGTATATTGTGTCCATAAATATAATAATCATATCACATTTAACTTATATTTTCGTAATGCTTATGGATTAACCTGTAATACATTACATCATCCAATGATATTTGTATATCAAATGTTTACAAAATGATAGTACACCAAACCCACTGAAACTAAAAAAGAAAAGTGAATACATATTAAAATATGATTTAGAAATGTTAAGCATTCCAACATTCATATATACCTGCATTTCATATGCATAAAACCGGCTAATCATAAAATGACATAAGAGTTGCATCCAAAAACCCAAAATTCTCAATACCAAATAAAGTAACATTGATGTCCTATAATGTATGGCATAAGAGTCATATCTAAAAACCCAAAATGTTGTTGTTTCTTTCTCCTTTCTTTTTATTCTGCATAATGTCTTCCCAAGAGTGTATACCTGCATTTCATAGTTTAATGAGATTTAGAGTTTTATTGAAAATAAAAATTAATTGATATTATAAAAAATAAACAAATCTAAGTACTAATGTTTTCTTTTTTCTTTTTCCCATTTTGATATAAAAATAGTTTGTAAAGAATAAGTAATGTTATACAATACCAATGGAAAATTCATATAACAACTAAGGGACTCACCATGCATGATCATGATTTATCAATATGATTCATGATTAGTTATAACACAAAAGAAGTTAATTCTCCTCTAATTTCATCAAATTCTACCTGAGATATGTTTTTTTATTTTTTATTTTATCATAAAACTGAAATCAAATGAGAATAACATTAATATCATAATAATTGGAAGTATGAAACTAAGTACAATTCATTAAATGAGTAAAACCTTTAATACAATAATTGTAGAATCAACAATTATCTCTTTAATGAATCTCATAACAAAGCAGTCACATTTGAACTCAAATAAAAACAATTCAAGAAAATAAAAAATAAAGCAAAACTAGAAAATAAAAAAATAAATCTAAAATTTTAGAAAATAGTAATCTTCCACTTAAAATCTGCACTTTTTAAATTTATTTTTTTATAATTCATTGTGCTTTTAAAAATCATTTTTAACATTTAATTCTTTTTATATTTTTTTTATTTCTTGGAAGGATTTTTTTAATGTTCATTTTGTGAAATAACAATGTCCATCAAATTTCATCTCAATTATATAAAATAAAATTTTAGTAACAAAATATAAAAATGTTTTCAATTACTAATATGAGAGGACATGATATTATAACAAGCTTGAAGATTGTGTATATAAGACAAAAAACCTAATTCATTATTAAAAAATGTTAAGAGAAAAATTAGTATGAGAAAGAATTAAAGAACCTTTCATAAAAATTATTAATTTTTCAGTCATAACCCCAATTAATATTTATTTTTTCTAATTAAAATAATTAATGAAAAATCTGGATATGAAAAATATGTTCAAATAAAAATAATAAAAGATTAAAAACATCAAAGGAAAAGATATTCAATATTTTAAATTTTACTTTTGATATTCTTTAGATCAATAAATTATCAAATATCTTTTTCAGAAAAAAAAAAAAAAATGAAGAAAATGAAGAGTTTTATGGAAGGGATTGGAAATTTTTTTGTAATAAAACGATTTTATAGAAATTTCCTAACCTTGAAAGGAAAATTTCATTATCAATTTCAAATTACTCCAAAATTTGGTCAATGCATATAAAAACAATAAGAAAAGAAGACAAAAATAAAACAAATTTTTAGAATCCTTTTAAGGGAGATGACAATATTGAGAATAATTTTCTCAAAAATTATTTTCCAAATATTACCAACCAATATCTTCATCACAACATATTATAATATTCTTAGAAAATAAATAAATTAAAGGAAATTTCATAGAAAATCAAAAGAAAATTATAAAATATCTTTTTCAAAAAAAAAAAAAAAGTTTTATGGAAAGAAAATTTATGTAATAAAAGTATTTTATAGAAATTTTTTAACCTTGAAAGGGAAATTTCATCATCAATCTCAAATTACTCTAAATTTTGGTGAACGCATATAAAAACAATAAGAAAAGTAGGTAAAAATAAAAAACAAAAAACATATTTTAAGAATTTAAAAAAAAAAATGAATAGAACAAGATGAGATATTAACCATAATACCATGTAAAAGAATTAAAAAAAAAAATCAAAATATGAGATTTGATCATTTTTATAATTATAAAAATTTTCATTCCTATTTAAATTTTTAAAAACAATTCATTTACATTAATAAATAGAAAATAAATTTAATTTCTCATTGTTAATTCCAACATTCTAAACAAACTCCAACATGATATGCAAACTATTTCATTTTTCCTTTTGTGGGAGATGACAATATTGAGAATAATTTTCTAAAAAATTATTTTTCAAATATTACCAATACATATCCTCATCACAATATACTATAATATTCCTAGAAAACAAACAGAAAATCTCATCAAAAGAAATTTCTTGTAAGATCAAAAGAAAATTTCATACTGTAAAATATTTATCCCTCATTTTGAGTATGAAAAATATTAAAAAATCATTCATTTATCTTATTTTCATTCGTTTTGGGGTTTATGGATTTAACAATGAAACAAAAGATATGGTGGAATGTTAAACCTAATTTTTACTTTCCTGCAACTCAATAAAAAAAACACTATTTACACAATCTACATTACAAATATACCAAATCAATGAATGTAAATCAGTTATGCTAATAAAGATTTTGATATTAATAAAACAAAAGAAAATTATAGATCTAAGAGATTTTTGGTTACCTGAGAGTCCACGAAGTAGAGAAGAGCAGTTGTGTGTGAACTATGGGTGTGAGAAGAGAGGTAGAAGAAAGTTATGGTAATGGGTTATGGAATGAGATTTTTTTGGATTGTGGGAATGTGGAAACAATGAGTTTTTTTTTATATACTATCATTATTCTCAAAGTGGGCCCATTTAGTTATAATATTTTAAAATTTTTATTTTATATGGTGTCACTTTTTTAAAATTGATACTAAACTTAAAATTAATATCATCTATCCTAATTAAAATTTTTTATATGATGTGTCACCTTTATGAATTTTAAGTTATATGGTGTCATTATTTTAAAAGTGACACCATAAATAGTGACACCATAAATTATTTTTGTTGTAGTGACTACACTTGAAAGTTTAATTCCTAATAGAAAACTAATACTTATATAACGTTTTCCTTTTTCTTCCTCATCTTCATGAATTTCATTTTGAAGAAGGAAACCCAATTTTTATGAGACAAGAGACAAGAGAAAATAAAAAATTAAAATCACTTTCGTTACCTTACACATATTATAATTTAGTACATATTTTTAATTAAAAAAATATCATGAATATATAACACATTATCTACAATAAATATATGTTAAACAAGAATAATTTTAATTTTAATTTTAATTTTAATTACTTGCAAATAAGATATTAATTTCGTCATCTCCATGCCTCAGGCAGCCATCTGTACGATGGAAAGAGTGATCTAGTCACCCTTGTCATCATTAGTCTTACCATTCCAAAGCCGCTTGCAGTAGGGAAGGACACCTCCTGTTCAACGCACATGAAATGTAGTGAACGACAACGCCTTTCCATGTGTACAAAGGGATCCAGAGGCGAGACCGCTACCTTGGATGGGAACGGATTTGACATCAGACTTATTCCATTCTTCACTACAATTCTTTTGCTGTATCATCTAGAAAAGTACGAGGTATTTGTTTCGGAAGTAGTTGAGACATGAATGTAGGCATGATCCACTACCTTCTTTTTATTTCCTCGCCTCTCTCTTTATCCTTTATGATATTTGGAAGAGATTGTAAAGATAATATGAAAATGAATGTTTGTATTATATTGCTGTGTTAATAATGAATACAAAAGCAGCTTTATATAGCTGAATTACAAAGTTTGAAACAACATCTTTCAGGATTAAAGGATGATAGTTACAACAATAAGATATATACAAATAAAACAAACTATATCTGGTTATTGCTCTAACACCCCCCGTCAAGCTGAAGGCGGAGAAGAACAAAGCCAAAGCTTGTCTCGGTGCTTAACAAATAGACGTTGACCAAGTGGTTTGGTATGAATATCAACAATCTGGTCATCTGAAGAAATAAAACGAACCTGAATGTTGCGTTGTTGGACTTGTTCTCGAATGAAATGATAGTCAAGTTCGATATGTTTTGTTCGGGCATGAAAGACATGATTCGAACATAGATAAATAGTTCCCACATTATCGCACCACAATATAGCTGGATTTGAGGAAGAGAAGCCAAGTTCAGAGAAAAGTGATCGAAGCCACATAATTTCAACAATAGAGTTAGCAAGAGCACGATATTCACTCTCAGTGGAAGACCGGGCAATGGTTAAACTGTTTCTTCGAAGTCCATGAAATAAGATTTTTTCCCAAATAGACTGCATAACCATTTGTTGATCGATGATCATCGGGGCAACCACCCCAATCACTGTCAGTGAAGCATTGCAAATCAAGAGTGGAATGCATGGAGAAGAACAAACCGAAACCAACAGTAGCCTTAAGATAACGCAACCGCCTCTTAACTGTTGTCCAATGCTCTTGAGTGGGTTGATGCATAAATTGAAATAATTTATTGATCGAGAATGAGATATCAGGTATGGTCAGAGTAATGTACTGCAAGGATCCAACCACTTGGCGATATTGCTCTGCATTTGATAAAGGATCACCAGAGAGTTTGGAAAGTGGAAGGTTGGTCGACATAGGTGTATGGCAAGGCTTGTAGTTAGACATGTTAGAATTGGCCAGCAGATCAGTAATGTACTTTCGTTGGGTGATGAGAAGACCATCAGCTGAAAATTGTGCCTCAATACCTAATAAGAAATGAAGGGATCCAAGGTCTCGAACTGGAAAGGTTGATTTGATCTTACTTAAAAACCAATCCAGTTTTGTAGAATCAGAGCAAGTAAGGAGGATATCATCCACATAAATTAGAACATAGAATTTAAGAGCACCTTGATGAAGAATAAACAAAGAAGAATCAGCCTTTGAAGCTTGAAAACCAAGGTCCTGCAGAAAAGAAGTGCGTCTGTGAAACCAGGCCCGAGGGGCCTGTTTGAGACCATACAATGACTTAGACAACTTACACAGACAGTCTGGATGTGAAGAGTCTTGAAAGCCAATGGGATGCTCCATATAAATATCTAAATCAATAAAACCATGTAAAAACGCATTTGAGATATCAAGTTGGTGGATTGGCCAATGTGAAGAAGTAGCAATTGATAAAATAGTCTCAATTGTAGTAGTTTTAACCACAGGACTAAAGGTCTCAGTGTAGTCAATACCAGGCTACTGCGAGTAACCCTTCGCAACGAGACGAGCCTTAAACCGATCTATCTCCCCATTAGCTTTCCTTTTAATTCGATAAACCCATTTACTGCCAATGATATTGGCAATTGGAGGTCGAGGAACAAGAACCCATGTGTGATTCTGAAGCAAGACATTGATTTCACTTTGCATTGCATCACACCATTCAGCATATGGTTTGGCTTGAGTGAAGGTTTGTGGTTCTGTGATAAGGTAATTTTTAGCTTTGGTGGAAAGACAAGCATGTCGTTTTTGCATGGTGGAAGAACGAAGCTGCATGGGGTGAATTCGAGGAGGAGAGGTTGAGGTAGAAGACACAACATTCAGTTGAGCTGGATAATGGGTGAGATCAACAATAAGAGATAGTGGAGGATTAGTGGTTGAATCTGATGAAAGTGATTGTTGTGGGATAGGAGAGTGAGAGGAGGGTGGCGTGGTCAAAGGTGGGGACTGAGCTGACAATAAGGAATTATTTGAAGATTGATCAGTGGTAGAAAATAAAGGAATATTAGAGGGAGTAGAGGTCTGACCTAAATTTCCAACAGAACCCGTGGATGATGAAGGTGCACTTTTAATGTGAATCCACGGGAAATTTGAAGAGTCCTTTGGAGCTTGAGATGCTGCAATATGAGAATGATACAAAAAGGGGCTAGGATTAAAAAACAACATGCCTAGCAATATAGACCCTATCATTTGATAAATTAAGACAACGACTACCCGAGTGAGAGGGACTTGGACCAAGATAGACACAAGGAATGCTCCGAAATGCAAACTTATGGTTATTATATGGATGTAATAGAGGAAAAATAGTGCAACCAAAAGGCTTTTGAGCAGAATAATCAGGATGTTTGTGAAATAGAACAAAGTATGGGGAAAAATTATTAAGAACTGGAGTGGGCAAATTATTAATAGAAGAACAACTCATTTGAAATGCATAATTCCAATACCGTAGTGGTAAATTAGCATGAGCAAGAAGTGCAAGACTAGTATCAACAAGATGACGAATTTTCCGTTCTGCGACACCGTTTTGTTCATGAGTATGAGGACATGCAAGTCTGTGAACAATGCCGACTTGCTTAAAATAGGTGTTTAGTTTTCGGTATTCCCCTTCCCAGTCCGAATGGAATGCCAAAATTTTCTGATTAAATTGACGATGAATGAATTGCTCAAATAGAAGAAAGACAGAATAAACATCACTTTTATTTTTAATCAAATAAACCCATGTATAACGGGCATAATCATCAACGAAAATAAGAGCATAGCGATGGCCAAGACTGGACAACAAAGGAGCAGGGCCCCAAACATCAGAGTAAATAAGTTGAAAGGGAGCAATACTTTTATGTTGAACTAATCCTAAAGATAGTCTAGCATGTTTGCCCAAAATGCAAGAAGAACAAAGAGAACTAGAATTAATGGAACAAGGTAAATGAAATTGCTTGATTAAACTAGACACGATACGCCGTTGAGGATGTCCCAAAACAGCATGCCATTCGTCCATGGTTGGTGCTTCAGCTATAAATGCTTGCTTGACATTAGGGTGAAAAGTGTAGACTCCATCTTCACTTGGGCCCTACAAGAGGATTTTCTTGGACACCTGATCCTTGACAAGAAAATAAGAGGGCTAAAATTCAAAGAAGCAGGAATTATCAGTGGCAAATTTTTGAACTGAAAGTAAGTTTTTGACAATTTGAGGAACACAAAGAACATTTTTTAAAGAGAGAACCAGAAGATGAAGGAAGGGATGTGATACCAGTATGAGTTATTTGCCAACCTTGTCTATTACCAACATGGAGCTGGTCATGTCCGTTATAGTCATGAGCAATGCTGAGATTGGCTAAATCAGGGGTGATGTGATAGTTCGCTACTGTGTCAGGATACCATGGCATAGTGGAACCTCCATGAGTGTAGTTGGCAACAGGAACTTGAGAACTTGCACAATTATTTTGAGAATGACCAGCCGAAGAGTAATTAGCATGAGGAGTTGCATTTTGGTTGTGAGAGTTGTAACGAGAATATCGACGACGACAACGATCAGCGGTATGGTTTCTATAGCCACAGATTTGGCAAGGACCACGTGGTCGATTTCCATTCCGATTCAAAGATTTCTCGTGATTATTATTCTGAGATGGAGTGGGAAGCAATGAAGCAGAATTAGACTGACAAGTCACCATGTTTGCTTGAGGAAGATTAGTAGAGCTCTTAAGTAAAATTTCATGAGCAATAAGTTGACCATGGAGTTCATGAAATGACATTGGTTCAGAACGAAGATTTAAGGTAGTGATAATGGCATGATAGTCACTGCCACTATTGCGATAAATTATTGCATTAAATTGTGTTGGGGCAAGAGGACGACCTGCCGCATTTAGCTCATCAGCTAGAGTTTTAGCACGTTGCAAATATGTTGAGACAGAGATATTGTTTTTCTTCAATTCTTGGAGTTCAATGTGCAATTGTAGCTGTCGGTTTTGAGAAACTAAGCCAAAAGCTTGAGAGAGAGTCTGTCATACTTCATAAGATGAAAATAACCTAATAACATAAGGAAATATCTCTTCTGAAAGAGAAGAAAGGATCATGAATAAAGCATCTGATCCTTTTTATACCATGTTTCATATTCTGGATTTGAAATCTTAGTAGGAGGAGTAAAAGAATCTTTAATTGTTTTCGATGGAGCAACAGTTGAACCATCAACAAACCCAGTCAAATTTTGGTAATTAAGAAAATGATTAAATTGAGTTTTCCAAGCAAGATAATTTCTTGGAGTAAGCTTGACAGAGAAGGTATGATGAGCAGAAGAAGAGATTGAATTTGAAGGGATCATTTGAGAAGAAGTCATGATTGATCAGAAAATTAGAATGAGGGCTCTAATACCATGTAAAGATAATATGAGAATGAATGTTTGTATTATATTGCTGTGTTAATAATGAATACAAGAGCAGCTTTATATAGCTGAATTATAGAGTTTGAAATAGCATAAAATCAGCTAACTACTTACATGATTAAAGAATGATAGTTACAATAATAAGATAGATACAAATAAAACAAACTATATCTGGTTGTTGCTCTAACAGAGATCCACATAAAAAAGTGATTTCAACCTCCACCAAGTTGTGAGAAATCTGATCATCTTCGTTTTCTATTGTCCATTCTCTATATGGTAAAGTAAGTTGATGTAATTTAGGAAAACACCGAAGGTGAATTGAGTGATTAAAATTTTAAGTAGCAATTAAAATAATTTAATAAACAAAAAGGGGAAAAAAATGTAAATGTTATAAAATATGAGATTCTGTACCACATGATAACTTGTGGATAATCATCCATAAATATATTTTGTAACTCCCTATAAAAGGGAGAGACCCCTAATGAAATTTAATAGAGTTTTTCCATGCATTTTATTATTTCTTTCTTGCTTTCTTATGCTCTTACTTTGTTTTAGAACATGTTATCAACACGAATAGTCTCTATAAAAGAAATATAAAGATTTTTCTCTATTCAAAGAAATAAGAAAGATGTTATTATCTTTAGAGAAATAGAAAGATGTTCTTTCCTTCAGAAAAATAGAAAGACTTTCTTTCTTCTTTCTCACAAAAAGGTATGTGATAAACTTATATCATGATTTTCTACTTTATTACCCTTTGACTCTCTATTTTCACTTTTTATTTTCGAATGCATAAATATGTGCAATTCCTATAACCAGAAGTTATGAGATAAATTATAAATTATAGGATAAATTCATGACCAGAAGTTATGAAAAATATGTACAATTCCTATAACCAGAAGTTATTGGATAAATTATAAATTTTAGGGTAAATTCATAATCAGAAGTTATGAAAAATATGTGCAATCCTTATAACAAAAAGTTATGGGGAAAATTACAAAATTACAAATACATAACCAGAAGTTATGTATATGATTCTTAATTATTTGTTTTTAATTATACAGTATAACTGAAAGTTATACCAAACAATATTATATAGCTGATTCATTCCCAATTGGTGTCTCAGTTGATTCGTATCATCTCAATGGTCCCTGACAGTGGTGCCATTTGATTCGTGTCCAGCTGGTGTCCCTTGATTGTGGTCCTCAGGGAGTAATCAACAAAATTTATAACCTATTACACCATGTACTAGGATAGCCTTAGCTAGCATAGCATAGTGGCTCTAGGGTTGTTCACTAGGATGGGTTTTCACTCTACAATTGATATTAATTCAAAGTTGAATTGGTGCTTTTTCATTTCAAGGTTAGATTTAAAAGAAAACATAAAGATGTTTAAATGAAAAAAGTTTGGTTTTAAACTAACCAAAACTAGTAACTGATTTTACTTACAAATAAAAGTGTTTCTTGGAGTTTAGATCACTAGGCTCAGGTTCCTCATACAAAAAGGAGAGTTCCAGTCACTTGTTTCTTTTTCTCGCATTAGAGAATTAACATATAGTTAATTCTCTAATCGGTGTGGTACAGATGCTTCCCTTTAATGGGTTCAAACACTAAATCCCTCTCACTGATACATCTTGCAATGGCTCGTGCCTCTCACCTAGCATTTGCCATTCAAGGTGATCTTTAACCTTGGATTACCCGTTAAAAGCTCGCAAGAGATAACTAATGGATGTCTCCGTAGAGTCCAAAAGTTTACCAAGTGTTGGCTATTCTAGAAAATCCTACCTCTAAACCACTTCCCAAAGGCTCGCAAGAGATAAACAAGTGCATCTCAATGGATGGAGATCACTTGTCTTACCAAGTGTTGGCCCAGATGATTTAAAGACATTTTAAGTTAACTAAAAAGATAGAAACCATTAACGAGTCACACTTTCTCTTCATTAAAAACTAAAACAACAAAACTTCCAATTTATGCATGAGGAAACTTACCCGGCTTTCTTCACTCCAAGAAACGAAGAGCCTAGCCACTCATCATCTGAGGAAAAATCCTCAGAGTTTGATTGGCTAGAAATAAAAATAACGAGAAAACAAAAATATATATGAAAAGCAGAGCAAGTGCTCTGTATTTTACTTCCTTTCAAAACTGTACAAAGGATGCGTCTCTCCAGAATAAGCTCTCGAGAGATATATATATATAAGAGGTTATTCACCCATTTGTTCTTGCTTAAAGACTAAGGAATCCTATGATAGGTGGGCTACAAGGAGACTTTGGGGATTTAGACAACAAATATCTAAAGCAAAATATCTCAAGATGTCGGTAGAAAATATCTCAAGATGTCGGTCGGAAATATCAGGAAGTTTCAGGAAAACACCGTTGCACTGTATATTGAGATAAAAACTCTCCGGGTAAGCGCTATCAGAGGATCCGGATATGTCTATCCGGAGAAGTTGAAACGTCCTCCTCTCTTATCCAGTTGTGAGATATCCGGATATGAAATGTCGGCGGACGGAACGTCCTCCTTTCCCATTTGGCTGTGAGATATCCGCCCCGCCAGGCTATCCTGATCAACTACATCCGGATTCCCCCGGGTGGAAGGAGATATGTCGCAAGGGGGACCATCTGCGTGTGTAAGGTGTAGGGACCCCTCTCCCAGATGACACGGAGCGCGCAAGGCTATCCGGATCAACTCCATCCGGATTCCCCAAGAGGACATGTGGCGCGTTCCCCTATTCGGACTCCCTCAGGGAGAAACACACGGCACTCGTGAACATCACACCCGGACGATAGCATATGCTATCCGGATATGTTGTCCGGATCATTGACTTCCGCCGCCATCCTGTCTGGACACCCTGTCCGGATATCTTTTACTCCTTGCTTTTCGGATTTGCTTATGACAAAGGACTTCAAAGTTTCGGTTCTTCATGTTTCTAAGCTTTCCATTGCTTTGTCATGGATTCCAAAGAACTCTCCTCAATCTCAGATTGCTTTGGTGATCAAAAAGCTATCAAAACACCAAAACTTAACACAATTTGATTAGAATTGATTGCAAGGGTCCTTAATATGTTAATTGGGTTAAAATGTGATAACTACTACTCAAAAGTGTTTATAAGAGTTAATTACAAGCTATGAAATAGCACTTTTTGAGTAGTAATCAATAGCTAGAAAGTATAAAATAAATAAATGAATCCTGGCTGCAAATACTCCAACACGACCAGATGCATTCATTGATACAAAGAAAGTGATAAAGTCATATATCCTGGCTGCAAATACTCCAACACGGATTGATGTCCTTATAGGACAATTAACAAATGAATCTAAAATACGTCTAAAGCGTGGTAGACCTGTCGGCTCAAAGGATGTAACTTTCTGGAAGAGGAGAATTCAAGAAAAACTTGGGATGAAGACTTGTTGAAAGGTGAGCAGTGTAGCCGGTAGAAGCTTGCAAGAAAAGAAAGAGAAACAAAGAAGATAAAAGAAAAGAGAATGGGGAATTGTGGGGGGGACGGTCAAAAGGAGCAAGGATAAGAGAGCATAAAAGAAAAAACTGAGCAGAGCAATAGCTTAGAAAAAGAGGAAAACTAGCTAGGGAGAAGGTAGAGAGGGTCTAGGAGGAGAGTTTTATGATATTGAGAGTTATTGAGAAATTAAGATAGAAAGAAGTTTTATAGAGAAAAGAATATTTCGGTGAGGAGTGTGAGCGGTTCATGGACGCCTTTGTTTTGGAGAAATTGGGAGATGGTGAGCTGAGCTTAATCTCAAGAAGATGTGAAGAGAGCTGAAACGGAGCTTGAGGTATAGTGTGCAAAAATAAGAAGGAAGAGCAGTGAGTTACCGCCTAAAATACCTTATTAGGAAAGAGACTTTCAGGTATGGTCATTATGGTTTCTCGTATATTTTCATCTTTCATATTTCTTTTGTTTCATTCCTTGTGATTTCAGCATGACTTGTTGGGTTATTATGGTTTAGTGATTATTAGGTTTAATTTTTCATTTTTTTTTTTGGTTCTATTCAAGAGATACCCGAATGTGCTTCAGTTTATTGTGTCATATTTGAAGAGCACACTGCATTATATGCTTTACTCTAGGAAACCTTTTCCACAGTGCAACCCACTGATTGTTAAACTCATGGATAAAATAACGAAATGGGTTCAACATATTTGTTAAATGTTTCCTATTCTATTCCTGTTTCTATTCTCTTACTTTTCTGTTTTCCCTTGAATGTGCACTCAAAGCTTTAAGACTTGAAATCTGTGTCGATGCGTTAGAGGAGAATGAATTAATATGAAGAATATTTGATGGATAAAAAAGCGACTCCAATTGCAGATGCCTGTGAATCTAGGTATATGAGTGGGATATGAGGGTGTTAAATTGATGTAGCCAGGCATTAATTTCCTACAAATGATCAGTGGCTCCAATCAAAAGGTCAAAAATCCCGCTCAATGTAAAGGATTAGTGCATCCGTTGCTTCAAATCAGAAGTCTTTCCTCTTAGGGATGGGTGACTTGTGACTTGTGTGATTAGATGAGAGCTTTATTTGTATATCTCTTGGGAAGGTGAATGAAGTGTTGGGATGTTGGAGAAGAATAGAGGACTCTTAAAAGAATGAGAGAGAAAAAGAAAAGTTCTATGGGAGGGTGGACTTCTATATCATGTAGCATTATGATAAATGGTTATTTTGGAAATAGATGTTTCAAGGAGGCATTAATAGTTTTGATTAGATGATGGGTAAAGGTTTTTTAAGCCAGATTGTGTGACTCTGGTTTGAAATGTTGTCAGCCTATAGTTGTTCGAATGAGTTGGAGGTAAGAAGAGGAGTTCATGCATTAGCGGGAGTGATAGAGGTTTCATCATGAAAAATTACATTGCATAGCCATAGGAATGGGCGCTTGTAGTGAGTGTCAAGGTGGGACTCAGACTCTACCAATTTTTCATACCCTCTTCTTGATCACTTTACCACCAAACCTGTTTGGCTATCAACACTTTGCCATCTTCTTTCCCAGATGCACATAAATGTCTATGCATGATCAGTTCAACTCCATCTTTTCCATCTTTTCCACCACTCATAACCCACATTCTTTATACCATCATCGAAAACTTATCCCATACTAGCTCATCACCTCCCCGCCTATCATGCCCACTGCCAGTAGCCGATTTCATCACCATGTCCATACTTCCATCTTTCAATACCCATTAAACCCAATTTCTCTCACTACTTTCCATCACCCATTCTACCATCCATCCCCTACCCATTTATTTTATGCCCTCCCACGTGCATGCAGTTTATGCGCATGACTCCCTAGCATTCTTCCAATGCTTTCCCATAAAACTCATTCTCCACTGAACCCACATCCCAAGCCAAACACTCCTCATGCTCTACCCCACCCTTCATACCCATCATCTACAGCCGACCACATAATTTGTTAATCACCGAGAAACAAGAAACCGACTATAGAGATTTGTTCTCCGGTCCCAATTCCGTTTGAGGATGAATCGTCATCCATATCCGAGAGCAGCATCGACACTTCTTCACACATCGATTCAGAGTTGCAAAGATCACAACTAAGATAGAAAGGGTCCTAGAAGAGATGGATTCAGTTTCTAAACTGGTAAAACATAATGAAAGTTTGAGAGTAGAGTTGAATTATCCATTGATCTTTGCCATGAGTGTGAACTTAACCCCGATAGCACGTATGCCCTTTTAGAGGCCTCATAGATGCGTCTGTTTGCTGTCCTTTCTTGCACCTCCTTTAACTCAGCACCGAGTGCAACACATAGCCCGTCACCAGCTCTTACAGAAACAATTTTTGATTGTTAGAAATACTGAGTGATTGTATTGTATTTCCTGAATGAAAGAATATACATCAGTGCCTTTATATAGGAGGCATATGTGTGCGGTACAAGTAACCTAACTGGGCCTAAAGCCCATAACATAATATACCCATAATATACATTAACGACCCCCCTCAAACTCAAGGTGGATGTGAGACCAACTTGAGGTTGTCAATTAAATCACGAATGCGTCTTGTAGGAAGTGACTTGGTGAAGATATCTGCAAGTTGATCTTTGGAGGAGACGGAGAAAAGCTTAAGAGCACCATGGACAAGATGATAACGGATAAAATAACAATCAATCTCGATGTGTTTAGTCCGTTCATGAAAGACATCATTGTGAGCAATATGAATGGCACTCTGGTTGTCACAATAAAGGGGAGTAGCAGAGGAGGTGGACACACCCAAATCCTTAAGAAGCCATCTTAGCCAAAGGAGCTCAGATGTGGTATCAGCAAGGGCACGATATTCTGCTTCAGTACTGGAGCGGGCCACAAAAGTTTGTTTCTTATTTCTCCAAGAAATCAAAGAAGAACCAAGAAGGAAGCAGTAACCTGTAGTGGACCTGCGATCAGTAGGATCTCCTGCCCAATCAGCATCAGAGAATGCACAGAGTACAAGAGGAGATTGAGCTGAGTAGAAAAGGCCATGAAAAATGGTACCCTTCAGGTATCGAAGAATGCGCAGAACAGCAGCATAGTGAGTTGATCGTGGAACAGACAAATACTGGCTCACCTGATGAACAACATAGAAGATGCCTGGACGAGTAACTGTGAGATAAACTAAGCTGCCAACCAATCGTCTGTAAAGAGAAGGATTAGACAATGGTTTCCCCCCGGAGGGTGTCAGATGCGCATTAAGTTCGACTGGAGTGTCAACATTCTTACTGTCAGTGAGTCCTGCTTGAGACAGCGGATCAGAAGCATACTTGGCTTGAGTAATATAAAGACCATCTGTGGAATGAGTAATTTCAAGACCCGGGAAATAACTGAGATGTCCAAGATCTTTCATCTCAAACTGCTGATTGAGAAAATCCTTGAGTTCTTGAATGCCACTAAGGTCATTACCAGTTATGATCATATCATCCACATATAGAAGAAGCAAAATAGTGCCTTTATCAGTATGATGAAGAAATAAGGCAGAATCATACGGACTGGCAGTGTAACCCAAGCGAAAAATAGTGGAGCTGAACTTGGCAAACCAAGCTCGTGGGGCTTGTTTAAGACCATAAAGTGCACGTCGAAGATGACAAACCTTGTTTGATTCAACAGAGAGACTAGGAGGAGGTTGCATATAGACTGCTTCACTCAGATCCCCATTAAGGAAGGCATTTTTAACATCCATCTGAAAAAGGTCCCATTGACGAGCAGCAACAACAGCTAAGAGAGCACGAATAGATGAGATACGAGCAACTGGAGCAAAAGTCTCTTCATAATCAATCCCATACTCCTGTGTAAAGCCTTTGGCAACAAGACGAGCCTTGTAGCGCTCAACGGATCCATCAGAGCGAGTCTTGATCTTATAGATCCACTTACAACCAACCACAGACTGTCCAGGAGGGAGAGGAACCAGGTCCCAAGTATGGTTTTTGGTTAATGCATCAAGTTCCTCTTTCATAGCAATTTGCCATAAAGGGTCAGTAGAGGCCTCACGATAGGTTTGAGGCTCGTGAAGTGTAGCAAGGGCAGTGTAACAATGATAGTCAAGTAGGTGTGGAGGAATGGATCTTACCCGGGTTGAGTGGCGAGGTGGAATGTCTTGTGGAGGATCTTCAGGCAGAGCAGGAGCAGGGGACCCAGTCTCAAAGTGGGGTAGCTCGTCATCAATCTGTTCATCTCCAACCTATCAAGGAGAAGCATAAAAAATATCCGGAGAGAAGTCCAAAGGAGGATCAAAAGTATTTGTAGAAGGAACAAGAGACTCATCTGGAAAGATTTCTAAAACAGAGGAGTTAGTCAAGGAAGAACGAAAGTGAGAGAGTTCAACAAACAATCGATGTTCCCAAAAGACAACATTACGAGAAACACGAAGACGATGAGAGACAAGATCATAACACCTATACCCCTTTTGAGTTTCACCATAACCAAGGAAACAACAGAGTCTAGAGTGAGGCTCAAGTTTGTTGTGCTCATGAGACTGAAGAAGAACAAAACAAGCAGATCCAAATGAGCGAAGGTGATGATAGACAGGGGGTGACCCAAAGAGACGCTCATACGGAGTCTGATTATGGATGACAACACTTGGAATACGGTTAATTGCATGAACAACATGAAGAGCCGCTTCACCCCAAAATGGGGCAGGAATTTTGGCAGAAAGAAGCAGAGCACGAATAGTGTCAAGAATATGACGAAGTTTTCTTTCGGCTCGACCATTTTGCTGAGAGGTACCTGGACAAGTTAGATGATGTACAATGCCATAGGAATGTAACAGAGCTTGAAACGCATGTTGAGTATATTCAAGAGCATTATCAGATCGAAAGGTTTTGATACGTTTGGAGAATTGTGTTTCAACCATTTTTGCAAAATTGCTATATATTGGTAAAATTTCGGAACGAGATTTCATAGGGAAAATCCAACTATAACGAGAATAATCATCAATAAAAACAACAAAATATCGAGATCCACCAATACTAGCAATAGGAGAAGGTCCCCAAACATCAGAATGAATTAACTCAAAAATACTATTAGAAATGGATTCACTGTTATTAAAAGGCAAAGCTGGTTGTTTTCCTAACTGACAAGAAGTACAATAAAAAATGTCTTTAGACACAGAACCCAACAGACCCCTAGACACTAACTGTTGTACCCGAGAAGATGATGCATGACCAAGACGAGAATGCCAAAGTGCAAGAGAAGGTAAGGAAGAAACTGCAGCAGCTGCAGTAGCAATAGAAACAGGAGCAACAGGTGGAAGATGAAGATTGCTCACGGGAAACATACGCCCAACTCTAGGACCGGTCCCAAGCTCCTGCCCCGTCCTCGGATCCTGCACAATACACCCAGAATAGTAAAAAATAAGGCGATAACCTAGTTTAGCTAATTGTCCCACAGAGCACAAATTATAGGATAGGTCAGGAACATGGAAGACTCCAGGAACAGAAAGATTAGAGGTTGAAACAAAACCTAGACTATTCCCATGCATGGTGGAACCATCAGCTATATGAATATTTAGAGGATGTGGTGCAGGGTCAAGTTTGGAGAATAGGGATGAGTGAGGTGTCATGTGATTGCAGCAGGCAGAATCAAAAAGCCAAGTTTGAGACTTACCAGGTAGAACAGATAAGGCAGTGGAAAGAGATGCATTACCAGCCATACGAACAGCCTGAGCTATGATCTCCTGTAGTTCAGTGGAGGAGATGTTGATAGTAGATCTAAAAGACTTGGACTCAGCTAAGGTGGAAGCCAGTGGTGGAGTAGGCTCAATATTAGCAACAGCAGCAGTAGATTTGTTACGACGGTAACAAGTCTCAATGGTGTGGCCAGGACGCTTGCAATAGTTGCAGAACTTGTTGTTGGTCTGCTTGCAACGATTGCTAGAGCCATAAGAATCACCTGATTGCTGGGGTTGCTCTATGAGTGGAGTAGATGGAGTAATAGCCAAAACATTGAGCTTATTCTGGGCTTGAAGGGTAGCAAGACGAGCTTCTTCTCTAACCAACTCATTTACAGCAGTATCAAGAGAGGGAGCAGGACTGCGATTGAGTAGCTGACCATGAATGGGCTCAAAGTCCTTGTGAAGTGACATCAAGAATTCATAAAGGCGAAATTCATCTCTAATGGAAGCATATTGCTGAGCATCTTTTGAGCATGTCCAAGTTGGATCAGAAAGGTCAATTTGGTCCCAAATAAAGCGAAGCTGATCATAATAGTCATTGATGGATTGCCCTGGTTCTTGCCTGAGTTGATGTAATTCAACCACTAACTGATATTTCAGGGATCCATGAGTAGTGGAGTACCTTTTGGCCAACATATCCCATGCAGATTTTGCATCATCAAAGCTGCCCATCAGATTGGAAATAGAGGGAATGGAAGTGTTCCGAATCCATGTGAGGATCATGTGGTTATGACTATCCCATTCAATCATGCGACTAAGAAAAACAACATCTCCTTCACTTGCTCCCTTGACAGGAATAGTCATTGCACCAGTACAATAATGCCAGAGCATGCGACTCTTAAGAAAACTGCGCATAGCTTGAGACAAAGATAAGTAATTTTTATTTCCCTCCAACACAATATTGATGGGGCGAGAAAGAAAAATATCATTTTTATCCATTTAGAGACACAATATGCAAAAACAGACTGCAAAAATGAAATCTACGCGAAAAACTAGGTAAGGAGGACCTGGTCAACCTTGGAAAAGTCAACGGTCAACGCTGGTACACGGTCAACAGTCAACGCCTGGTCAACAGTCAACGGTCAACGCCGGACGGTCAACGGTCAACGAATGACGTGGAGATGATGTCAGCTAGGGCTAGCGTGGCACTGACACGTCAACAGATCAGTGGATGGTGACGTAGCTAGGGCTGACGTGGCGCTGACGTGGCATGTGCGGTCTCCGATGGCGACGAGGTTTCCACGAATGTGTAGATCGGCACTGGACGATCTCAGTGGTACCTTCAAAATTGAAATCGGAGCAATATTCGCAGCGGTGATGCGAAAAACAGTGATCTTGTGCGGTGTGAAACTCCTTAAGGACGGTGGCTGCAGGTCCGGAACCCAAGGACGACGCCTGGATGACGTCGGAGGTTCAACGACAAAAGGCTGCGGCGGCAGTTGTGATGGCGGAAGCGTTAAAAAGAAAGGAAGTCACACTAATGAAGACAGACTGCTAAGAAAAGGTCAGAGCAGTGGCTCTGATACCATGTTAGAAATACTGAATGATTGTATTGTATTTCCTGAATGAAAGAATATACATCAGTGCCTTTATATAGGAGGCATATGTGTGCGGTACAAGTAACCTAACTGGGCCTAAAGCCCATAACATAATATACCCATAATATACATTAACACTGATAATGTGTCTTTGACAACTCTCAAGGACAACAACTGCATTTGAAAGATCAGCTTGTTCAGTAGTAGTTTTTACCTGCACCTCTAGAAAACGAACCAAAACTAAAGTCGTCCAGGAAACAAAGAGATGAATGAGAGAGAAGATGAGCGACATGTAAGCATTTCTCCAAACCATGGTTCCCATTCTCTTCTCTAAGGCTACGAGGGTGAAGATCATTTCTAAAACGGCCAAGTACATTAAAGAGCTTGAAAGGAAGAGAAATAGATTGGAGGAGATGAAGAAGTCCATAGGAGTAGTGACTGCCACATCCATATTGATTTCTCAATGTAGCAATCTAGATTCTTCCCTACAAGTCACTGTCTCCAACAACATCGCCTTCTTTGGGATATAGTCGGTGTGAGCTCGACGGGGACATGCCACTCAGATAATCATGGTGTTCAAGAAACATGAGGCCCAGGTCTTTGCAGCAAATGTATTAGTAAACCATGGCTTGTTGATGGTGTATTCTTGTATCTCGCACGGGTCCAAACGAATAAAAAGTCAGGTGCTCTTAGAGATCTCAGGTAAATCTTCATCATTGGTAAGGGAGTAATTATCATGCAGTCCTACTTTGGCCACTCCTCGAACTCCATGTTGCCATCCACCTGCATCCAAATCTCTGCCATATCACCTTTGTTGGCCCCACATGCAGATTGTACAAGTCCGTGGTTTGAGTTTGAGGCAAAGCTTTTTGAATTTGATGATTCTAATTAAGAGGAAGGTCTCCTAACCAATTTAGAGGATGGTAGAGTAAACACAGTAGCACTCTGGGCCTCATACCTACATGGTTATCCCTCACTGTCTCTCCCACTTATGCACCTATGCATGGCCACCTTTGGGTCACATGTCATACCCTTTATTTCTTCATATTTGTTTTTTTTAAATAATTTCCCAAACCCCATTTCGCAAATAATTTTCCAAAATTCAAAATTTCAAATTTAATCTTCAAAATTCCCATTTTCAAATAATATTTCAAAATTCCATTTTTAAATTTAATTTTTAAAGATTTCAATTTTCAAATAATTTTCAAAACTTCAGTTTTTTATTTTTTATTTATTTTATTTTTTTATATAATTTTAAATCCACTCCAATTTTCAAATAATTTTAAATCCTAATTTTTTTTTTCATAATTCCTTAAGGTTTAGGGTCACCAAAAATCTCCATTTTTAAATAAACTTGCTACTTTTCCTTTCAAGTAAGCACTTTCACAATTTTTCTTTGATTTTAAAATAATTTTCCCTTTTCCTTGATTTCCAATAAGCATGAAGACAATTTTCATAATTCCAAAACAATGGAATTTACGGGATTAATTCATATAAAATCAATTGGGCTTTGGTGAGGGCCCTACACATGAGTTTTCTCTTTTGATTGTCAACTGCTATATTTAATGAATATTGTATGATCTTTGTCTTGTTCTTTGATATGCATGTGATATATTTTGTATTCATTATTGTGCACTAACCTTGTTTCCATGATAGCACACTATTACTTGCTGCCGAAGTATGCTCTCATTCTCACTTTGCTTATCCTCATGCATGATTTGTTTTATTATTGGATCATTTCATTGGTATCCATTGATTTCCTTATCCACTACCACACTTGTTTCACCTTATTTAGTAGAGACCCATTTTTAGGGACTTAGAGGGGTGCTATGGTATTTATTGTAGCTTCCCAATAAGTAACCTGATCCTTGGACTCGGACTCAATTTTTCACAGACCTACTTTTCCTTTAGGAGTTACACTTAGAGTTTTTCTTTTTTATTTTATTTTTTCCTTAAAAAATAAAACAAAAATAAGTGACGACTCCAAGTCTTTTTCAAAAAATCAAATTTTCACCAAATAAATAAAAAGCGAGTTTCGCCATCGCGTGGGAACGCATCGTGCTAAAATACGGGGTCCACACCTACAGATTGAGCATTTTTCAAATGGAGTTTTAGTACATCAATCAACATACATTAAAAAAGTTTTGAAGTGTTTTTATATGGATAAAGCGCATTCTTTAAGTTCTCCAATGGTTGTCAGATTACTTGATGTGAAAAATGACCCATTTCGTCCTTGCGAAAAAAAAAAATTAAGAATTACTTGGTCATGAAGTATCATATCTTAGTGCTATTGGTACACTTATGTATCTTGCCAATTATACACGTCCAACCATTACTTTTTTTGTCAATTTATTAGCAAGATACAGTTCCGCTCCAACTCGAAGACATTGGAATGATATCAAACTTATATTGCGTTATCTTCGCGAAACTACTAATATGAGTCTATTTTACTCAAGGGAATCAAAGAAACAATTGCTTGGATATGCAGATGCAGGATATCTTTCAGATCCACATAAAGGTAGGTCACAAATAGGGTATTTGTTTAATTACAATGGTACTGTTATTTCATAGAGATCTGTCAAACAAACAATGGTGACTACATCATCAAATCATTCAAAAATACTAGCAATTCATGAAACAAGTCGTGAATGTATATAGCTAAGATCTATGATTCAACATATTCGGGAATCTTGTGGACTCTTCTCAATCAAAGGTGACTCGACAATATTATTTGAAGATAATGTTGCATGCATTGCACAGATTAAAGAATGAAATTCTATTTACTCACTTTATATTGAGAATATGGTCCTTCATTTTTTATGTTAGAAGCGAAAATCTTATATGTTACATATTTTATACTTTTGAGTTGGGGAGACTATATATGTTTTTCCCAATGTTTTCATTGATCACCCCTAAGTCTAAATAAGGCACAATTTGATGTCGATGGCATGTGATTATCTATAATAATTGTTAAAAAGCACCATAAATAGTAAAGAGTTGATATTAGTTTTGATTACAAACACCTATTATGGAAGGAAATTAGCTTAAGGAGTAAAATGCATTACTGTTGTGATGCAATCAATGTGAAGCGCAAATTTCTATTATCTTATGGCCGAATTCCATCTTTCTTTTGCTATATCTCTGCATAGAGATTTTAGAGCGACAGTCCAACAAGCTAGTCATGATCCTAGAGATTTTCCCCTTTTTGTTTTTGTCCATTTCAAGACTATTTAAACATATCTTTTGTATCATAGGAAAACTATTGGCAACAGTACAATTCAAACAAATTTCCTAACTCTTGGAATTTCTACTTGAAATCAACTACACTCGATCTCTATCTCTAGTATTTGTGCACATAACTGGTCTAGGGAAAGCCTTTCTCGTATTTCACTGCATCACATTTGTCTTTGAACTTCCATAATTTTTTTCTTCCCTCCATCCTACCCCAAGTGAAATAATACAAATTACTCAAAATTATAGCAGCATGGTAGCATGACAGTGAAGCAAATATTATATTTCTTTATTAATGACTGCATTAATGAGTACAGGAAAAGACATATCCTGTTTTCATAATCTAATTATAATCCATCTGATATTTTTTCAGGACACGTGGCCAAGTCGGTCCTTAGATAAAGACAAATATTATGGTCTGATGGGAACGGCCTGGAGAGGTTGGGCCTTCCTCAATGTAAATCCGAACTTCTCAGTCATGTCCATGTCTTCTGGTTTCATACCATCCTCAAGCTTCCAGTCAAAGGAGTGAAGGAGCGAAGCCAACATCAAGTGGACCATCCTATGGCCTAATAGCAATCCAGGACAGATTCTTCTTCCAGCACCAAATGGAATGAGCTGGAAATCTCGACCCTTGACATCAATCTCGCACTCCAAAAACCTTTCAGGCACAAATGAATTAGGGTTGGTCCACATCATGGGATCTCTGCCAATAGCCCATACATTGACAAGAACTTGAGCATTTTTTGGCACTGCATAGCCTAATATTTCCGACTCCATTTCGGTCTTTCTAGGAACCAGAAATGGGACTGGTGGATGCAATCTGAAGGTTTCTTTTACTACTGCTTGTAAATAAGGAAGCTTTGAAATGTCCGATTCTTCAACTATCATGCCTTTGCCTAGCACTTCATCCAGCTCACTTCGAGCTTTTGCCATTGCTTTTGGGTTGTTCAATAATTCCGCCATTGCCCACTCTACCGTGCTCGAAGTGGTGTCAGTTCCCGCAGAAAATAGGTCCTGGCATGGAGAATAATATGAGAACAAACAGTACAAATATAAATAATTTTTGCTAAGTCCCAGCACTAGGACCTCCAGTTAAGTTCTGCATATTGATGTAAGCAAATAGTTGCTTCCGGTTTTTCAAAAGAATGATGCCCTCTATGTAAAAAATTTAGTGGACAAATCAACCATTTTCAACTAGAGCATGTCAACCCATCAAGCAAATTCCACCACACCACGGGATGGGAAAAAAAAAAAAAGTACACCAATTATGAAGAAATACTTCTCTTCCCAACCTCTTTTTCCCCCGTGTGGTTGCCCAACAAAGAACATAAGTTTCCCCAATTTGGAAAAAGCTACCTGCCATAATTGGCCTAGGCATTTCGAATGCAGGTTACTCTGCTTCCATGCCTGTAGGATAATGATGGCCCAATTCTTGCTCCAAAACGGTTTTACATGCCTTAGATTTTAGACCTTCTTTTAAAAAAAAAAAAAAATTAAATTGAACTTAAAATTAAATAGTATTTAATAGTATTAAATGATTTATTTTTATAATAATTTATTTTTATTAAATATTAAAAAATAAAATTTTTAAATATTTTATTCTTTTTCATTCAATAAAAAATTTATAATAAATTATAAAACAATAAAAAAATAAACAAGTTAAACATTGCTTCAAACAAAAAGTAAAAAAAACAAATACCCTTCTCCACACTATCTTTTTTGAAAATTAGAATGTCATTTTATCCGGTCTATTAGGAGAAGCAGAGGAGAGAAGCAAAGCACTTACCAGTATTCATCATTTTAAAGGAAAGCACTCTAGAAAAGCTGAACTGGAAAGCTGAAACTGAATAAAAATCCAAGATCATAAGATACGTACCAGGAGCAAATGTTTGATATCGTTGCTACTCAACTCATGGTCATGTTGTTTGTTGAGATTGAGGAGGGAATCAAGTACATCATTGTTTTCCGAAGAAGCCTTTAATTGCAACCGTTGATCGATGATGCCATCAAAAACCTTGAGTAGTTTATAAAAATTGGCTGTCATCTTTTTCTGTATTCCTTGTGGATCAATGAAACTAAGCCCTGGAAAAAAGTCGGCAAGATTAGGCTTTCCAGCTTCTTCCATTATACTCCACACTAGATCCTTGAACTCTTGTGAAAAATTGGAATCATAGTGAGCCAAATCAACAGAGAAAATGGTGTTTGATAACAAATTGAGGGCGGTTGTTGAGGCGGCTCTGCCAATGTCGACTGCCCGGCTGCTGGTGCAACTTTCATGAGCATGATCTAGGAGTTGTTGCACAATTCTTCGGCGCAGGGCTCTGCAGGCGTCAATACGAGGCAAGGAAAGCATCTGCGTGCTGCAAATCTTCCTGAGGTTGCGCCAATGAGCGGATGCCGGTAGAAAGACCACTGAAAAATTGTGATGGTTCACGGCTTGGACGGCGTTGAGGACAGCCCTGCTGGAGAAGGCTTGGTCATTTTTGCTTAGCACTTCTTGGGCTGTTTTTGAAGAGGAAATGACTATGGTGGTGGTGCTCCCTAGTTTGAGAGACATTAGAGGGCCATAAGTTTTGGAGAGAGTTGTGAGTGATTGGTGGGGTTTATCGCCGAGTTCAAGGAGGTTTCCGATGATGGGGAAAGGGCGGGGGCCTGGCGGAAGCCTGGCCATGCCGAATTTCCGCTTGCTGGAGCCAAGAGCACTAATTGGGGCCTTAATGCATGACCAGAGAAAGGAAAGTAGAAGAAGCAGTATGCTATAATTCATGGCTTTTTACTTTGTCTAACTTGTCTACCTTCTTTGTCTATATATACTACCAGAGGTTGCATCTCAACATTGATTACATAATAGATTTTCAAGTTCACGGGAGTGCATACAACGTTGAAGTTGAAAAAGAGAGTTGAGTAGGTCAGATTGGTGGAGAGGGGGGCGGGGGGCGCGTCCACCTGATCGCCTACAGCTAGCATTCAACTTGAGTAGAAAGGATCATGGAATAGGGCTAATTCTAACCTGAGGCTTATATATACTAGTTCAAATATAGACTAGAGAAATTAAGTGAAAACTAAACAAACCCGAAAACACTAACAATCGGAAAAAGGAAAATAAAGTTTAGACACTTATCGAAATAAGGGTAATTGAGGTTTCATAGAGTATTGTCCTTAAAGTCGATTTGCTCTTCCCAAAAATTAATCTCAATGAAACAAAGACTAGCATCCGATCTTTAGGATTCAATAGCCAAAACTTCATCTAAGGTGTACTCCTTGAATGAGGTACACCACAACTCAAGTAGTTGGGACTGCTTTTGAGATTTTGAAGTTCCTCTAAAAAAATATACGAGACAAGACTGACTACAGGAAATCTATAATAGTAGATACACGAGATGATGCGCGTTAAGGATTTTCGAATGGGCTACTTGATATCACAATGGATGAGCTTAAGTTTGATGGGCGCACGAGACTCCCTGTTCCCCCTTCACGAGCCAAAGATGAAGTAAAAGTAGTCAATAATATAAAACACATTAAGTGTTCAATTCCTTTTTGATGTAAGATTGTTTACTTAATGCTTATGCACTCTAATACACATACTCTTCCATCAAAATATACTCAAATTATCATTAGTCTAAAAATTGATTAAATACTTTTATTAATTTGAGACAAGTGGAAAGTGAATGAAATTAATAAATGGATAAAATACAAAAGATATTTAAAGATACTTTAAAGTAAAAATAACCAATTATATATATAATCACATAAGGGAAGATAAATGAAATTAATCTTATAAGTATATTGAATGTAAAGAAAAGTACAAAATATTTATCTTTGAAAAAATACAGGACATGAATGGATGCATGGTCCGTTGACTTTTTTTTTTCTCCTCTCCTCCCTCTATCCTTTATGATATTTTCTTTGTGATATTTGGAAAAGGGGTAGGAAAGGGATTTCGAGCATCAACAAGTTATGAGCAATCTAATCACCTTCTTGTTCTTTTGTCCCTCCTCTGTACACTAAGGTGGGCGTTTGTATCTTTTATATACGACAACACCTTCATTATTTGAAAAAGGTGTTCGAAAGGATTTCAACCTTCATGCAACAAGTTGTGACTTGTGAGAAATCTAATCATTCTCCTTTCCTTTTGTCGTTACTCTATGTAATAAGGTGGGTACCCCTTTTGATTAGGGTGTAAGAGAGCGACTCCAACCATCACCAAGTTGTGAGACATCCAACCATTTATTTAATGTCAACCTCATGCACCAAGTTGTGACTTGTGAGAAATCTAATCATCTTCCTTTCCTTTTGTTGTTACTCTATGTAGAAAGGCGGGGACCCCTTTTGATTCGGATGTAAGAGAGGGACTCCAACCATTACCAAGTTGTGAGATATCTAATCAACCATTTATTTAATGTCCTTCAAGATATTTTTGAAAGAGTTAGAAAAAGTATATCAAGATTTTTTTAGAGTTAAAAAAAGTGAATAAGGGTATGATGTTGATATTGTGATATCCCATTTTATAACGACTCATATCCAATTGTATAAATATTATTTGTTTTGGATTTAAAGAAATTCTTATCGCTTTAAAACACTTCTATATAATTAAGAGAAATTCATACTTATATAATTTTAAAACATTTTTCCCTATTCGATGTGAGATATCATAAACACCCTCTTCATGTAAATACAATGTTCTTATTATATTTCATGATATTATAAGACCAAACAAACATCGTTCACTAGGTCAAACAAACTATATATCGTGATTGAGAATCGACGCTAATACAATTTGTTATAACTCGCACTTAATCATATAAATATTATTTTTTTTATCTTCAAAACGAGTAATATCTATACGACTGAAATCAGATCATTATAAATATAATTAATAATATATATGTCTAATAATTTTTTTATATAACATTTTTCAATATATATAATCGTTTTTCTATTATTTAATGTTCATAAGATATTTTTTAAAGAGTTAAAAAAAGTGTGCACTAGACCGAGATGTGGATATACAATTCACAATAAACAAATGTTATTAATTAAATCCAAACTTCTCGCTCATATCCATGTCACTTCTGATTTAATCTAATGTTCAAGCTACCGGTCAAAGGAGTGAAAAAGTGAAGCCGACATGAAGTGTCAATCCCACGGGCTAGTAGCAATCCAAGACAGATTCTTCTTCCAGCACCAAAGGAAATGAACTGGAAATCCTCACACTCTAAAAACCATAGCTTTCAGGCACAAATTAACTGGGGTTGGACCAAACAGTGAAAAGCACTTGTGCATTCTTTGGCATAGCATGGCCTAACATGTCTTTATTGATTAATGAAAAGAACAACTCCACTTTATCGAGAGTATGAAAGTACAAGAGTGAGTGACTATCATGCCCTCGTATTTTACTTTATTATAAAAAATAATATTGTTTAACGATTTTAGAGAGAAATTGTTGAATTTTGAATGTAAGAAACAACTCAATAAGAAAAAGTCTATTTAAGTCTAAAACATATATAGAAAATCTTGTTCTTTTTTATTTTTTTATTACATGAGACATGAACAATAAGTTGATGTTAGAGATTTTATTAATGTACATTTATCATGTTATAATCTTGGAAAAAAAAATCCAAAATTCAAAGAAAAAATTGCTCAAAAATTAATTGACCCCTGTCCTAATTCGACTTTCCATGGTCAAAATGGTCATTTCTTAAAGAGAAACACTCTGCATATATTTTGAAACTTAGGTTAAATCACCATATCATGTCATGAAAGAGTTACATAATTATTTTACTTTTTAAAAAATTAAGTTGAAACCAAGAGTTACTCTACACTTGTACCATCATTGAATGATTATTTGTTTATCCATGGATAAAAAGCACAACTTTCTTGACAATTATTAGGGTTAGGAGGAGTAGTGTTTATCCACACTTCTCTTCTATTATCTTCATAACCCTAACAAAATTTGTATGAAATTAAAGTGATTTCTATTAAAATGGAGATTATCGGTCAGCTCTTACGAGATACCATTTCCCCAAATAAGTATAAGAGTATAACAACCTGTTTGATTTTTAGGACCTCTCACCAAGGACCATGCCCTTGTTAATAGCGTGCTTGGATTCAAGGACACAGACCACAGACCACATATATACATGATATACCATATATAATGAATTCTGGGAACATCAATAGTCAGTTGAGAACATTAATTCAATGCATATCAACCAGCCTTATCACAATTCCATGCTATTCACAACATCAAAATACATAGATCCTCATTGCCACAACAAAGCATCTAAAAGTTAAGCTTAAAAATACCTTTAACATCTATTGAATTCAAACAAAGTTTAATAAAAAACCATCAAAAACCAAATA
Source organism: Vitis riparia (assembly GCF_004353265.1). Classification (NCBI taxonomy): domain Eukaryota; kingdom Viridiplantae; phylum Streptophyta; class Magnoliopsida; order Vitales; family Vitaceae; genus Vitis; species Vitis riparia. The sequence continues at coordinate 5,100,735 of NC_048445.1, forward strand.
CTAGAATCTAAACAGATTAATACTTGACCTTCAGAATAGAAATCACTCCATCTTCGTGAAAATCATCAAAATTTCATAACCAAGGTAGCCAATTGCCTGAACACGGATACTGCATGGTGTTCACCATAAGTGTAGTTATCAGCAAGTAATTTAATCCGGTGAGTAGGGCAATTAAGATTTGGGGCAACCACGGGTTAAGGATTTGAGGTGATATAATAGGAGTTTAGAAATTTAAATTTGGAATGTAATAGTGATGGAGAAAATTGGTGGTATAAAGATTTGTTTATAAATTAGGGAAAATGAAATAAAGATCTAATTTATAATAAATAAAAAAGGGAAAAACATAAAGAGATGGAAGGGAGAGAGGTACCTTTTGTTACTCTATGGATCTAAGGCATAGTTTATTGAAAAATACAAATGAACCCTCATCATGTGGTGTTTGACTAATATTTTCTAGTTCTATGTATTTAATGTATCACTAAGAATTAATTAAGTAAAAACATAAAGACTAGAGCATAGAGATCTAATATGGATTAAAACACATAAGAATTAAAGAGGAAAGAAAGCTTAAACATGATATCCATAGAGTTTATATTAAAGAGATATTCCCCTAATTAGAGAATTCATCCAAGAATTACCTCTTAGAACTCTCCTATTGCCACATTTCCAAGTTTAGGACAAATGATAGCATCGATTATGTGTACTTTAGAATGATCAAATAATTTCAAAACAAGGTTAATTAGGAAAAGACGATTGAAAACTACTCTTGGAAGTTTAATTCCTAGTAGAAAACTAATGCTTATATAGTGTTTTCCTTTTTCTTCATCATCTTCGTGAATTTCTTTTTGAAGAAGGAAACTCAATTTTTACAAGACGAGAAAATAAAAAATTAAAATCACTTTCCTCACCTTACACATATTGTAATTTAGTACATATTTTTAATTTAAAAAAAAAGATATCATGACTACATAACACATTATCTATAATAAATATATGATAAACAAGAATAATTTTAATTTTAATTACTTGCAAATAAGATATTATCTCAGAAAGAACAAAATAATTAAAGTAAAAGATGGGAAGATGTAAGGACTCCATACCACAGGCAGCCATCTGTACAATGGAAAGAGTGATCTAGTCACCCTTGTCATCATTAGTCTTACCATTCCAAAGCCGCCTGCAGTATGGAAGGACACCTCCCGTTCAACGCACATGAAATGTAGTGAAAGACAACGCCCTTGCATGTGTACGAAGGATCCAGAGGCGAGACCGCTACCTTGGATGGGAGCGGTGTAGGGAATTAAACTGAATTCCCAACCTGTGAGAAACAAAAATGAGAGAAAACACACGCCAAAGAAAGAAAACAATCACACGCACAAGACAGTATTTACGTGGTTCGACAATTTTGCCTACATCCACGAAGTTGCAGGGATATCATTATTATCAGGGAAGAATACAGAGTACAACCACAATGGTTACAATATTTTCTCTCTATATATAACACAATAACCACACCACACTAAAAAAACCCTAATTACAAAAGGTGGTTCCACAATGGGCTAAAAGGGCCCAATAAGCCTCAGTAAATCTCCCATTAAAAAGTCATGCAATATTATTCGGGTTGGGTTGTTAAACCGGATCAAACAAAACTAGGCTCCACAAAGCCCAACAAATCTCCCACTTGGAGACTAGTTCAATCACCAACATCAAACCGCTATCCTCCAAGAAACAATCCCTCATCCCTGCAACTCATCCTCCTGTCCTTAAGCTAGAAGACCAATTGAAGTTGCACACAACTTCAACTTCTCAATAGTAACACCCTTAGTCAACATGTCTGCCGGGTTCTTAGATCCACAAATCTTCTCAAGTATTACCAGTTTATCTTCAACAAGATAACGGATAAAGTGGTATTTTGTTTGTATATGCTTCGACTTTGAATGAAAAGCTGAATTTTTGGCAAGAAAATTTGCACTTTGACTGTCATTGTGTAGAATGCCCATTTCCTACTTCTTACCCAATTCATCTAAGAAACCATGTAGCCAAATCATCTCTTTTCCAACTTCAGTTGCTGCAACATACTCAGCTTCTGTAGTAGACAAAGTAACAATCTTCTGTAAATTTGAAGCCCATGATATAACTGTACCACCTAGAGTAAAAACAAACCCAGTAGTACTCTTTCTACTATCAATATCACCAGCAAAATCAACATCTACATAACCCTGCAGTTTCAAACTTGCACCTGTGAAGCAAAGACATGTATCTAATGAACCCTTCAAATATCTTAGAATCCACTTGACTGCCTCCCAATGTTGCTTTCCAGGCCTACTCATGAATCTACTCACAACTCCCACTGCATGTGCAATGTCTGGCCTTGTACACACCATAGCATACATCAAGCTGCCAATAGCTGAGGCATAGGGCACCTTGCTCATATGGTCCCTTTCTTCTTTTGTCTTCGATGACTGCTCTTTGCTTAGTTTGAAATGACTCCTCAAGGGTGTGCTCACTAGTTTAGCTTCATTCATGTTCAACCTGCTGAGAACTTTCTTCACATACTCTGACTGTGAAAGCTTCAATGTACCATTAGCCTTGTCTTTAATGATTCTCATACCAAGGATTTGCTTTGCAGCTCCCAAATCCTTCATTGCAAATTGTTTGGACAATTGCTTCTTCAGATTATTAATCTTTTCAATGTCAGACCCTGCAATAAGCATATCATCCACATACAATAGTAATATGATGTAAGAATTGTCAAAAGACTTAACATAGAAACAGTGATCAGCTTCACATCTCTTGAACCCAATTCTATGCATAAAACTGTCAAACTTCTTGTACCACTGTCTAGGAGCTTGTTTAAGGCCATACAAGCTTTTTCTCAGTTTGAAGACTAGATTCTCTTGTCCCTGAACAATGAACCCTTCTGGTTGAATCATGTAAAGGTCTTCCTCTAAGTCACCATGAAGGAATGCTGTCTTCATATCTAACTGCTCAAAATGTAAGTTTTCTACAGCCACCATTCCTAGTATGAGTCTGATTGTTGACATTTTCACAACTGGAGAAAATATCTCTATGTAGTCAATGCCCTCCTTCTGCTAGAACCCTTTAACAACTAATCTGGCCTTGTAACGTTTGCTACCATCATGCTCATTCTTTATTCTGTATACCCACTTGTTGTGCAAAGCCTTCTTTCATACTGGCAATTCAGTCAGTTCCCATGTTTGATTCCCCAATAAGGAATCCATCTCATCCTTTATGGCTAACTCCCACTTGCTTGAATTCTCATCTTGCAAGGCTTCATCATAACACTCTGGCTCACCACCATCAGTCAACAATAAATAATTTAAAACAGGTGAATAACGCTGCGGAGGTCTAATGTTCCTAGAAGATCTATGAACTTCAACTACAGGTGTACTCAGATCTACCTGTGAATTTACATTCTCCTTATCTTCTTCATCCCCTTTTTGGACAGTACTTTTAGTCAATTCATCTAAGTTGACAAACTCAGATTTCTTTTGATCTATCTCTGTAACATCTGACACTACAGTTGACCTGTCCTTGTACATAACATGTTCATTAAATATCACATTTCTATTTCTGATGATTTTCATGTTTTGTTCATCCCAAAACCTGTAGCCAAATTTCTCATCACCATAGCCAATGAAAAAACATATTTTTGACTTTGCATCAAGTTTACTATAAGCATCAGAATCAATATGAACATAAGAAACACAACCAAAAACTTTTAAATGTGAAAACTTCACCTCTTTACTGCTCCAAACCTCTTCAGGAAGTTTGAAATCCATGGGAACTAATGGTCCTCGGTTTATCAGGTAAGCTACAACGCTAACAGCATCAGCCCAAAAAGTTTTTAGTAGTCCCGCATGCAACCTCATACTTCTAGCACGCTCATTGAGAGTTATGTTCATGCGCTCAGCCACACCATTCTGTTGTGGTGTCCTAGGAATGGTCTTCTCCATCCTAATTCCCTGTGCAACACAATACTCACTGAACCCTCCATCTATGTACTCTCCTCCATTATCTGACCTCAAACATTTTACTTTCAAACCTATTTCTGTCTCAACCATGGCCTTCCACTTCTTAAAAGTTTCAAATACATCAGATTTATTTTTCAAAAAATAAACTCATACCTTTCTGCTTAAGTCATCAATAAAAGTGATGTAGTACCTTGAACCACCAAGGGATGCAATCGGAAAAGGCCCCCCACAAATCAGTGTGTACTAGTTCCAATTTTTTAGCCTTCGGTGTCCTGCCAGTTTTCAAGAAGCTCACCTTTTTTTGCTTTCCTAAGATGCAACTTTCACACATGTCAAAATCAATGGACTTCAATTCTGGTAGTTTTCCTTTTGACAACAACATCTTCATCCCTTTCTCACTCATGTGACCAAGTCTACGGTGTCATAGGCTTGTATCAATACTTGCATCAGCAACTGCAATTGTGTCTCTTGGACTTGAGGTCATATACAGAGTACCAGTCTTCTTTCCATGAGCCAATACCCTAGCTCTATTTGTAACCTTCCAAGTACCACCAACAAATAATATTGCATGTCCTTCATTATCAAGTTGTCCAACAGAAATCAAATTCCTCCTCAAGTCAGGAATATGTCGAACCTTCTCTAGTAACCAAACAGACCCATTGGGCAATGATATCCGAACATCTCCCAGACCCACAACATCCAAGGCTGAACCATCAGCCAAATACACCTTACCAAAATCACCTGCAACATAATTCTGTATGATTTCTCGATGTGGAGTGGTATGAAACGAAGTTCCTGAATCCAAAACCTAATCATCAAGTGGATTGTCTACTACAAGAAGTAATGCATCATGTACGTCTTTTGTTACAGCATTAGCAGAATCATCTTCATTTTTTTTCTTAGGACTTTTGCATTGCCTTTTAAAGTGACCTGTTTTCCCACAGTTCCAGCATTGTACTTGTTGGCCTGATCTAGATTTACTTCTGTTCCTATTAAAATTTCTGGATTTTGATCTATCAAAATCAATTTCTACAGACGACAATTGATTTGTGATTGTATTAAATTCATTCAGATGTTGTACTACTGATGCATTCTCTGTCATCTTCAAATTGAACAATTTCTTCATCAGATGCACCTTATTGTTTGCGGACGACTTTTCATACATACCGGACAAAGCCTTCATCAAATCTGCTGTGGTCTTCTCCTTTACAACATTATGTGCAACAGACCTAGACAGAGTTAACCTAATAAATCCTAGAACCTGTCTGTCAAGAAGCGCCCATTCCTCAGCCTTCATACACTCAGGTTTTGTCCCCAAAAGAGGCAGATGCAATTTCCTCCCATAGAGATAATCTTCAATCTGCATCCTCCAATACGCAAAGTCTGTGTCATCGAACTTTTCTATTCCATACGCCTTTCCTGCTTCCTCTGCCATTGCTCCCACTCAAACCTAACCCTAAGCTCTGATACCAGTTGTAGGGAATTAAACTGAATTCCCAACCTGTGAGAAACAAAAATGAGAGAAAACACACGCCAAAGAAAAAAAACAATCACACACACAAGACAGTATTTACGTGGTTCGACAATTTTGCCTACATCCACGGAGTTGCAGGGATATCACTATTATCAGGGAAGAATACAGAGTACAACCACAGTGGTTACAATATTTTCTCTCTATATATAACACGACAACCACACCACACTAAAAAACCCTAATTACAAAATGTGGTTCCACAATGGGCTAAACGGGCCCAACATGCCTCAGTAAATCTCCCATTAAAAAGTCATGCAATATTATTTGGGTTGGGTCGTCAAACCAGATCAAATAAAACTAGGCTCCACAAAGATTTTACCCTTCTAGTTTTCCAACAAAGGAGTTTTCCCATTTGGAAAAAACTATTTGGAGTACAAAGCATATGTTTTTGTAAAGAAAACCTCAAAATACCTATATGGGTTTATATGATAGGGGTTCTCATAAATATAACATTTCTATGTATTAGCAAAGCACTTACCGATATTCAGGAAACATACACGATGTTGCTTTAGAAAAAAAAAATGATTTCATTTCCATGGTCATATGTAGAGTTGAACTAAAAAGGAGGGTACTAGAACTAATCAATAAGAACCTTAAGATATGATACTTACCACAAGCAAATGTCTAACATCGTTGCTGCTCAACTCATGGTCATGTTGTTTGTCAAGATTGAGAAGGCCATCTAGTACATCGTTGTTTGCCGAAAAAGCTTTTAATGACAACCTTTGTTCGATGAAACCATCAAAAACCTCGACAAGTTTATTAAAACAAACAGTCATCCTTTTCAGTATTCCTTGTGGATCAACCAATCTAAGGACCGGAAAGAAGTCCGCAAGGTTAGGCTTTCCGGCTTCTTCCATTATACTCCATATAAGATCCTTGAACTCTTGTGAGAAATTGGAGTTATAGTGAGCCAAATTAACAGAGAAAATAGTGTTTGATAACAAATTAAGGGTGGTTGTAAAGGTTGCTCTCCCAATATCGACTGCCCGACCACTGCTGCAACTTTCCTGAGCATGGCCTAGTAGCTGTTGCACAATGTTTTGCTGCATGACTTGGCCGGCGTCGACACGATGCGAGGAAAACATCTGCATGCTGCAAATCTTCCTAAGGTTGCGCCAATGAGCCGATGCTGGTAAAAATACTACTGAAAAACGGTGATGGTCGACAGCTTGGATGGCATTGAGGACTGTCCTGCTGGAAAAGGCTTGGTCATTTTTGTTTAGCACTTCCTGGGCTGCTTCTGATGAGGAAACGACTATGGTGGTGGTGCTTCCTAGCTTGAGAAACATTAGAGGACCATAAGTTTTGGAGAGAATTGTAAGTGATTGATGGGGTTTTTCACCCAGTTTGAGGAGGTTTTCGATGATCGGGAAAAGACGGGGACCTGGCGGAAGCCTGGCCACACCGGATTTCCCATTGGTGAAGCCAATAGTGAGCACTTTAACGCATGACCATACAAAGGAAAATAGAATGAGAAGTGTGGTGTAATCCATTGGGTTTTTTCTTTAGTTTTTTTTTCCTGTCTTACGTTCTTCCTTTATTTATTGTATAGTTTGTATTTTAATCTTGTTCGCTTTATTATTTTTTAAGCTAATTATATTACCTATCTAAAAAAATGTATCATCAATTAGAAGATGACACGTATATATTTTTAGATTACACTATTTCTACCCTAATTTCATTGTTAATTTAAATTCTTATACCTTAATCTCATTCTCATGGGTCTGGCTGGTGGCAAGTGTGTTTACGAAGAAGGCTAGCTCCACTGTTGACCCCTCATTTTGGCCAAGTAAGAGAGCCTTTCTTTTTAGGTCAGCTGGGGTTGTTAAGGAGCTGTGGAGAGGATGTTCTCCTGGGTCCAAAGGGGAGATTCAAGGACCGTTGGGGAGAGGCTTGGAGGAGAAGTAAGAACGGTAAAAAAACGGAGCAGATGGAGGAAGAGAGCATTTTAGACAATGAGGGAGCCTTTTTTTTTTTTAAGCGGGGTGAGCAGGCTGCGAGTGGGCGGTTTTTGAGAGGAAAAGAAAACGAGCTTGGGAAAGGAAAACAAAGAGTGAACTGGTACCTAAGAGAGCTGAAACAGAACAAGGAGAACTGAAGAAACTGAAAAAAAAAAAAACAGAGTAGAGAGGATTCCGAGTGGTTCTTTTGGAGAGGCATTTCTAGGTATGATCATTGGGTATGTCGTCTTCCTTTATCCTTTTGATTTATCGGATGCTATTTGCTGCTTGGTGTCTTTATTGATCATTAAGCATTGTTTGTTGCTTGATGCTTCCGTTGATTTTTGGATATTGTTTGTTGATTAATGTTTGAGGAACCATATTTAGGCTTTTGTTTAAGCTCATCCTAAAATTTTCAGTTTGTTTTTTATCATTAATTTGTGGATTGGTGTGGACATCAAGGGCAACTCGTTTGCTTTGCTGGATCCGATTGTATACACGTATGCTCTGTTTTGGTTCTATTTTGGTTTTTTTGATTTCTCTTGTAAATATCTCATGCTTTGCTCCTTCCCTGAACTTGATTTATCAAAATCATACTCTTGTTTCCTTTGGATTCCACCTGTTCCTAGCTCTTTGACGATCCATGACATAGAGCTAAGTTCATACTCTGTTTTTATGTTTTTATTCTTCTCTGTTTATTGCTTTGTTTCTTGTTGATGGTGGGATGATATCATCAATGGCCAAGTTGCTGGGATTGGTTAAAAAATGTTGGCCACGGGACTGCATTGGAGTCTTGGTATTTGGGATCACTTTGCCATCTGAGTTCAATAATCTAAAGAGTGGCAATAAACATCTCAGTTCTGAAGTGCCTTGTCAGAAGCCAATAAGTTTGGCAAATAATGGGTCACGTTTATGGTTCTCTTAATGGCATTCGAATAATCAGCAGAATTGATGGGGTTCTTTTGGAGCAAAGTTGCAGGTTGAAAGTGGGGAAGAGAAGTTTCGTGAGGGAGATGACATGGAATGGGTAAGGAAATTGAAAGAGCCATAAATATAACTGGTCTTAATGGGAAAATTGAGGAGTTAAAAGCAGAGGAATCAAGAGCAACTCAATAATTGCTCGCTTTATGGATATTTCATTAGTAATGCCGCAAAGAAGAGAAACAATTTTAGTTTGTATATTTTATCTGGCTTGAGGGATTGCCATTGGATCATTATTTGCATACTACTCTACTGGAATTGCACCCGATATGCCATTTCATAATTCTTAACTTGAGAGACAGCTTGCAGATTCTTCATCTTCTTCTGAATAGAACTTCCAATCAGTCAGAACTTGAAATTGCTTTAAGGGTCATGATACCAGAACCTCATCCCATGTTTTCTGCCACCTCTTAAACCTCGGGACCCCACTTTCACATGGTCCGCATGGCCATCTTCTAGCGATTCTAGGACGTCTAAGGTTGGCAAGCTGTTGGAATATTATTTTTAAGGAGAGCAAGTGGCACTCACCAAGCAGCGCCATGTAGATGTTCCAGGCGAAATAAGTCTAAAACCCAATTCAGCCAGTCATTCCGACTCGAGAATAGCAGAGGGAATTGACAAACGGGCAAGTCCATAGTATAGGTCCGATTAGGCACCTAACTGAGCTTAGTGAAAGGACTTTTTGACTCAACTGGAAATGGGATTTATCCTATTCATGAATTTCAGTCCACTGGATGGAGAGCTTGCCCAGATCACAGACCTAGAGATGAGGTCATGCTTGGTGGGGTGCACGAATGAAGATTACACTTGTTGAAGCTTATGGTATCATGTCTGCATGAAGACTCTAGTCCTCGTGTTATGCATTGGATTTCAAGTCCAGCAGCATCTTGTTAGAAGACGACTTTACCACTAAAGTTTTGATTTTGGATTGGCTAGAATAGCACTTTATGAGAGGAACAAACATATCCCAACATGCGTGAGGGGAATTTTTAGCTACTCAACACCAGAATCCACATGCATGGCCACCTTGTTGTACATGTGGCTAGTTTTTGCTTGTTCCCAACCTTGTGTCACGGACTTAGGCGTTCACTAAGCTCGTGCGGCACTTAGACAAGCTAAGACGCTTGATCTTGCTAAGTTAGCCTTTCTCCCCAATGCTTAGCTTGCTAGGCTAAGACACTTGCAACTCAAAAGCTAAGAAGCTTGGTAGGCAACTCCTTAAAGAATGGAAGCTTTTATTACCTCAAGAAGCCTTTACAAGTGCTTGGAAGCTCACTTTCTTGGTTAGGAAGTGATTTGGGTGGTGCCTTGGCCAAATGAGACCCTCACCTATTTATAGGCACCAATGGAACTCTCTGGAACCTTGGAGGGTTCCTTACAAATCAAGAATATTCTAGAACTCCCTACATTAATCTATGTACAACCCTATGTACAAGAATATGCAAGAGATCTTTAGAATCTTCTAGAAAGCCTTAGACCCCTCTCATACCTTCCACCATGGTGTAGAGATGTGTGGACATCTCTAGGCATCTCTAGAACCTTCCACACTCTTCCCACCAATGGCTTAGTGTAGATGGCTCTAGGAGTCTCCAGAAGCTTCCCTCCTCCTATATAAACGCATGAGAAGGGTCATTTGAAGTATCTTGTGACACTCTTTCCCACCTATGCCGTCGACGTTCTCATCATTGCCTCTTTTTGAAACCTCTCGATGTGTTTCCAGAACCTTCTCAAGGCATCCGCATGTTCCCAGCTTGCCTGCCTCTTAGGTAGTCATTTCCATTGGACTAGATACTCTATCATAGGAGGGACCTCTTGTCTCCTGGTGACCCGTTCAGCCAGGATATTCTTCATCTCCTTCTCTCGTGAGGCTTCAGATGGATGTAGACCTGTGCGCTTTCGATGCTTAGAGTGCTGCTTCCTCTTACCCATTAAGTTCACCTTTCCCTTGGTGACCTCTTCCATGTGTGTGCAGGCTACCTCAGCTCGCTCCTTTTTTTCCTCATTTACTTGCACCCCTGCTAGTAAGGAGGTCTTAAGCGTACTAGGCTTCGGGTTGAATTGGAGGGCACCTAGTAGCTGCATTGAGCCCATATGTGTTTTGTCATCTTGCTCTCTCTCCTCGATCATGGCACTAAACGCCTTCCTCTTTGGACAATCCTGTACCCAATGTGGACCATCACATAGGAAGCATTTGATTTTAGGCGTAAACTCCTTCCTTTCCGCCTTACCCCTTCCTTCTCGGACGTTAGGCGTCTTGCCTGATCCTTTTTTAGGAGCATTGTGGTCTCTTGGAACCTCGTCTCCCCCACCCATGGCGTGGCTATCCTCCAAAGACTCAACCTTGGAGGAGTCTTCCTTCTTATAATCCGTTAAAGACTCTGCTACTGCCATGGCAGTGGCTAAGTCTTGAACACCTTGGCGTCTTAATTCCTGCTCGGCCCACCCTTGCAGGTTATCCATAAAGTTGAATAGCAACTCCTCCTCAGTCATGTTAGGAATCTCAAGCATGAGTGAAGAGAGTTCCTTGACATAGTCGCGTATTGAGCCTGTGTGCTTGAGACGCCTCATGTTTTTCCTAGCCAGGTAAGCCACATCATCGGGGTAGAACTGCCTCTTAATCTCCCTCTTGAAGTCCTCCCACGTCTCTATGGAGCAAATGCCTTTCTCCATATTGGCAAACCTCCGACGCCACCATAGAGTAGATGTGTCAATAAGGTAGAGGGTTGCAGTTCTTATCTTAGCTGCCTCATCAGTCAATGCGATAGCCTCGAAGTATCGCTCCATATGCCATAAGAAATTATCTAACTCCTTGGCATCCCTCTTGCCACTAAACCTTTGTGGCTTCGGCACCTCCACCCTAGATGCCCTTTGTGTGGCCATGACTCGTGCCGACACAGCATTCTTGTAGATGGCCAACTCCTGCCGAATCTCCTGGTCCCGGGCCTCCATGTGCGCAGCCAAGGCCTCCATCCTTGACTCCACACTAGCGAACATGCTCATGACCTTGTCTTGGAAGGACATGAACTCCTCGTGTGACACCGGTTGAACTTGTGAGCCTAACACTCCCTCGCGAAGGTCTTGGATCTGCTCCCTTAGATCCTCTAAGCCCTTCTCCATGCCTTGCTCGATCAAGTCCACCCCTTCCCGAGTGTCCTCCATGGCTAGCTCCACTTTGGCTAGCCTTGCCTCCATGTTGGGTAAGGCGTCACGAGACTTATCCTTCCTACCTTTGCCCCGTGCAATATGCTCCATCTCCCTTCCACGGGTTTGCTCGCTAGTCTCCTCCACATTAGAGCCCGACATGCTTCCTTTGCTATGCCCGCTTCGTAGTCATGCTCTGATACCACTTGTCACAGACTTAGTCGTTCACTAAGCTCGTGCGACACTTAGATAAGCCAAGACGCTTGATCTTGCTAAGTTAGCCTTTCTCCCCAATGCTTAGCTTGCTAGGCTAAGACACTCGCAACTCAAAAGCTAAGAAGCTTGGTAGGCAACTCCTTAAAGAATGGAAGCTCTTATTACCTCAAGAAGCCTTTACAAGTGCTTGGAAGCTCACTTGCTTGGTTAGGAAGTGATTTGGGTGGTGCCTTGGCCAAATGAGGCCCTCACCTATTTATAGGCACCAATGGAACTCTCTAGAACCTTGGAGGGTTCCTTACAAATCAAGAATATTCTAGAACTCCCTACACTAATCTATGTATAACCCTATGTACAAGAATATGCAAGAGATCTTTAGAATCTTCTAGAAAGCCTTGGACCCCTCTCATGCCTTCCACCATAGTGTAGAGATGTGTGGACATCTCTAGGCATCTCTAGAACCTTCCACACTCTTCCCACCAATGGCTTAGTGTAGATGGCTCTAGGAGTCTCCAGAAGCTTCCCTCCTCCTATATAAGCGCATGGGGAGGGTCATTTGAAGTATCCTGTGACACTTGGCACCCTCAGTACCTGGCAGTCTCCACTCAACCAGAAGAAGGCATCTCTGATTCCTCTCTCCTAACCATTCAAAATCCTTTTTTCAGCAAATCCAAACCCAAGCCGAACAACCCCGTGTCTAAAACCTTAGGACCATGCTCACCAATCGCTTTTCATGTCCTCATCTTACATGCCTACTGGGTTTAGTGACAAGTCCATATCTACAACTATGTGTATAAGGAGACTAACAGCTTCTTTGGAGAGAATGTGTTCTCTATAATAAGTCCAGTGGAAACGGGAAGATAGAGTTCGTCGAGACCCTTGCTTGCTGCGTGTTCAACACTGAAAAAACCTTTGTGAGAATTGTTATGAGCAATGGGATTTGCACCGCTGTCCCTATGGGTCCGTCTTACCTGGTTAAAGAGGTCACTCGGGATCCTATTAGCTCCTTCATTGCAACCCAAATAGACGAGCAAAATTGTTTTCATAAAGACAATGGTGCATTTGCTTCACAATTCATAGAATTTTGCTTTTCTAGAAAGGAGGCTTTTCAGTTTTATCATGTTGGGCCAGCTTACAGAGACCAATGTGTCAATGTGGAGTTCATTTGGTGAAATCTCTAGTTCTGCTACTCTCTCGGTTAAAGAAGACTTTAAAGGGTGGCGCCCATGGCCATTTTGGGAGCTGAAACAGACCGCATTTCCCCATTGATGCTTCTCACATAGCATACTTAGGCGAAGATTATAAGTTGAATGAGGCAAATGTATACTTGAGAAGGCATCCACATTGACAATAGCAACAACTAGTAGACATAAATAATCTAAACATGTTAATAACAATCCTTAAATAGCAATTAGATCATAAGCGGAATTGAAAAAAACGTACCTCTCGCCATTGCCATTCTTATAGGTTAAAACAATGTCTTTAATTTTTTAGGTTTCAGGTGCTTCTAAATATTTCTCAACTTCTACTTAGATGGTGTTTTTTAAGACTGAAAGAAATTGAAGGCTTAGGGAACCTTACCCTTTAGTGCTCTGTCCCTTTTTAAAGACTTTTTCCATCATCGAGTCTGCTTCGAGCATGCACAGAACATGGGGTAGTGATGCGATCGTGGTTCCGAATGTTAATCTTCATTCTTAAATTGATGGAATGAATGTGAACCACATTTTGAATCATGTCTTCGGTTTTTAATTACTGAAGATACAGAAGAAACAAAATTCCAACAACAAATTCAACACACACAATCCAGTCTCGGTTACACTTTTGCATGGCCACCATGTACATGCAACTGCCAAGCACCTACAACTACAATCAATCAAGCTCCTTCCCACCCCAGGTCCTCCTTTCTACCTAGCCACCTTTGGTAGGCCATCCTTAGGACACACGTGCCTTATCCTTTATGCCTTCATGCAGGCCTTCAAAAATTGATTTAAAAAAATCCAGCTTTCAAATAATCTTAATCTCTTAACCTTTTATTTTATTTTTATTTATTTATTTATTTATTTATTTCCTTAGAAATTTCAAGTCATTGCTAAAATCCTATTTTAATAAATTTTGTTGCCACTTTTCTTTTTGGCAAACATCTTTTGCAATTTTCCCTGTTTTATTTATTTATTTATATTTTTCACGTTTTTAACAAGCATGAATAATTTTATAATTTCAAGTAATGGAATTTGTGGAGTTAATTCATACTAAAAAAAGGGGGCATTCGTGGGGCTCGACATGTATGATTGATATTGATTGATTTATGCCCTACTCTAATATGCATGAGATTATTCTGCATTCATGCAGTAACTTTTGTTTCTTGTGAAAATGCATCATTTTTCATTGCTAAGGTACGCCTCATGCCTAATCATATTTATTTATTTATCCGCTATCATGCATAACTTGCTTTTACACCCTTGACCATTATTTGATATCTATGATTAATTGATCAATTGTCACACTTGTCTTAACCAAATAATAGAAACCTAATTCTTAGGGTTTAGAGGAGTGTTACGGCCTATCATCGTACCTTCTTAATAGATAACCTGACCCTCAAACCCAAACTCTATTTTTCACAGACCTGTTTTTAATTTAAGAGTCACATTTAGAGTTTTTCTTTCTTTTTTTATTTTTCCCTTTTAAAAATAAAAATAAAAAAGTGACAATTCCAAAAACTTTTCAACAATCAATTTTCAAAATAAAAAATTGAGTCTCGCCATTCGAGTGGAAACGCATGCGAAAAATGCGGCGTCCACCTTATCTATAGCATGTGAATGGAAAGTTGGTGTTGAACTATTAACGGGGGAAGTCACTTTTTCAAAATTAGCTATCTAAAATTCTACTTCTTGATTCTAATTCCTAGAAAAAGTATGAGACAATTGTTCATGGAATATATAAAAGTACTGTTACAACTTATATATTTGGTTTTCAAAAAATGTTGAAGAAAAAATTGTTATTTTATATTTAGTTAAAAGATATGCCTTACCCAAGTTCAAGTTGGAATAAATTTATGTGGACCTAAGTTTTTTTATGTGCATTCTCATTTGATGGCAAAACTCACTTTTTATTTGTGAAAAATATGATTTTTTGAAAAATAAGACTTAGAGTCGGATTAAACAAGAAAAAAAACTCTACTCTTTATTTGGAAAAGACGTGTCTGTAAAAATTGAGTTCAAATTTGATGATCAAGTTACCTATTGGAAAGGTACAGTTATGAGTCATAACACCCCTCAAGCCCGTATACATATGATATCTATTAAACAAGTGGAAGAAATTATAAAAATTAATTAATTAATCATGAATACCAAAAAAAAAAATCACACAAATCAAAAAATGCATGACCATACAAAGGAAAATAGAAGGAGAAGTGTGGTATAATCCATTAGGTTTTTTCTTTCATTTTTTTTCCTGTCTTACGTTCTTCCTTTACATATTGTATAGTTTGCGTCTCAATCTTGATCTATTTATTATTTTTTAAGTTTATAGTACCTATCAAAAAATGTATCATCAACAAGACGATGCCACTGGCCTATAAATTTTTAGGTTTCACTATTTTTACCCTAATTCTATTATTAACTTATATTCTTATACCTTTTTTTTTTTTTTTATCATTATTAAGCTGTCAAAGAGGGTATTTGTTTTTTTGGCTTTTTACTGAAAACAATTTATTTTCAAAATTTAAGCTGTTTGTTTTTTTTATTTTTTCATGACTTATTATAAACTTTTTACTAAATAGAAAAAACCAAAATATATAATTTTTCTAAATAGAAAAAATATCATATTGATTTTTCTTTACTTTTTAATACTTAATAGAAATAAAATACTATAAAAATAAACAACATAATATTTAATATTATGAAGCATTAAACTTCTATTTAGAATTAAGTAAAAAAACAAACATCACCTAAATCTCATCATATATCTTTTAGTTTCCAAATGTTCCGTTTGATTAAGATACCACTTCTTCGATGAATTAAGTGTATAAAATGCTGAAGTTTGAAAAGCACGCAGAGATAAGGAGTTTTCAGGTCCTTGTCTTTCGGCGCATGATAACATTTGAAATGGAAGGTGGCCGGGTCTGGCTGGTGGGAAGTGTGGTTACGAAGAAGGCCAGCTCCACCTTATCTGCAACATGTGAATGGAAGGTTGGTGTTCAACTATTCACGGGTGAAATCACTTTTTTGAAATTAGCTATTTAAAATTCTACTTCCTGTTTCTAATTTCTAGAAAAAGTATGAGACAATTATTCATGGAATATATAAAAGTACTCTTACAACTTATATATTTGGTTTTTGAAAAATATTGAAGAAAAAATTGTTATTTTCTATTTAGTTAAAAGATATACTTTACCCAAAGTTCAAGTTGGAATAAACTTGTTAGAGTATGTTTGATTCTTATATAATTGAAGGAAAAGAAAATATATAAAAAAAAAAAGAAAAAATGAAAAAAAAAAAGATTCAACGAGATAATAAATTACTTCAATTTTATTTATTTATTTTAGTTTTTAAATATAAAAATAAAATGATTTGAAAATATATAAGTTTCTAACTTTTTTTTAAAACTTGATTTTCTTTTATATATTTCTTGAAATAATCAAATATAAAAAAAAATATTTTGTTTAACTTTTTTTCTCGTCTTTATATTTTCTAGCAATCAAACATAAGTTTATAGATTTATAATGGTAAACTCAATTAACAATTATTAAATCATCGGGAATGCACCAACCATCAATAATCCACTATTCAAAGGAAAAAGAAGAAATACAATAATAAAACTTGTTTTAAAAAAAAACTCACAATTATAGTCTCACCATAAAACATAAAATGATTAAAAAAAAAATATAGATACAAACTCTTTACCCATCACATAAAATTCTCTTATTTTTCTTTATTTTTTATTCATGGTATATGCGATTTGGTTAACAATGAAAGTATTTCTCGTATTTTGCTGCATCAAAATTTGTCCCTAAACTTTAATTTATTTTTTTCTTCCCTCCATCCTACCTCAAGTGAAACAATACAAAATACTCAAAGTTATACCAACATGGTACAATGACAGTGAAGCAAATATTATTTTCTTTATTAATCACTGCATTATTTCAGGAACTTAGTAAATACATATGCTTTTTCTCATAATCTAATAATCAATATGATATTTTTAAAAATATATACTTATCCAAGTTGGTCCTTAAATAAAGACAAATGCTATGGCTTGATGGGAATAGCCTGGAGAGGTTGGGCTTTCCTCAATGTAAATCCAAACTTCTCAGTCATGTCCATATCTTCTGGTTTCAGACCATCTTCAAGCTTCCAATCAAAGGAGTGAAGAAGAGAAGCCAACATCAAGTGAACCATCCTATGGCCTAATAGCAATCCAGGACAGATTCTTCTTCCAGCACCAAATGGAATGAGCTGGAAGTCTTGACCCTTGACATCAATCTCGCACTCCAAAAACCTTTCAGGCACAAATGAATTAGGGTTGGACCATATCGTGGAGTCTCTGCCAATAGCCCATACATTGACAAGTACATGAGCATTTTTTGGCACTGCATAGCCTAATATTTCTGACTTCATTTCGGTCTTTCTAGGAACCAGAAATGGGACTGGTGGGTGCAACCTGAAGGTTTCTTTTACTACTGCTTGTAAATAAGGGAGTTTTGAGATGTCTGACTCTTCAACCATCTTTTCTTTGCCTACGACTTTGCCGAGCTCACTTCGAGCTTTTGCCATTGATTTAGGGTTGTTTAACAATTCTGCCATTGCCCACTCTACCGTGCTCGAAGTAGTGTCAGTTCCCGCAGAGAATAGGTCCTGCCATGGAGTAATATACTAATATCAGAAAGAATACTACATATTAATTTACGGCATCACATCGATGTAAGCTATAGCCGCCTTCGGTTTTTCAAAGATCCACGCCATCGATTATTGTTTTCTAATAACTTATCCAGAAATCTAGTCAACAAATCAACCATTTTTTAACTAGACTATTTAAACCCAATAAGCAAATTCCACTACGCTAAAAGAATACACATAGATTATGAAGTGATGCTGCTCTTTCTAAACTCCTTTTCCCTTCTAGTTTTTCAACAAAGTAGTTTTCCCATTTGGAAAAAAACTACCTGTCATAATTGGCAGACCATTTTTCAACTAGAATGTTTCAACCCACTAAGCAAATTCCACCACGCTAAAAGAATATATACACATCAATTATGAAGTGATGATGTTCTTTCCTAACTCTTTTTCCCTTCTAGTTTTCCAACAAAGGAGTTTCCCCATTTGGAAAAAACTATTTGGAGTGCAAAGCATATCTTTCTGTAAAGAAAACCTCAAAATACCTGTATGGTTGTAGGATTGTACAGCTCCAATTCTTGCTCCAAATGGGTTCTCGTAAATTTTTTAGGGCACTTTTTTTTCTCACTTTTAAATAAGAAATTTAGGGAGAAAAACCTTTTAACATTTTTCCCTTTTTTTCTTTAATATTTTTTTCACCTTCTTTTATAACACCCAAATATATATATATATATATATATATTTTAAAAAGAGTTATTTTTAAAATATTTTTTCCCTTTACTTTCCAAGATCAAGCATTTCCTTATTTTACCAATATACGAGACGCAGAGTAAATATAACATTTCTATGTATTAGCAAAGCACTTACCATATTCAGGAAACATGCACGATGCTGGTTTAGAAAAAAAAATGATTTCATTTCCATGGTCATATGTAGAGTTGAACTGAAAAGGAGGGTACTAGAACTAATCAATAAGAACCTTAAGATATGATACTTACCACAAGCAAATGTCTGACATCGTTGCTGCTCAACCTATGGTCATGTTGTTTGTCGAGATTGAGGAGGCCATCTAGTACATCGTTGTTGGCCGAAGAAGCTTTTAATGGCAACCTTTGTTCGATGAAACCATCAAAAACCTCGACAAGTTTATTAAAACAAACCGTCATCCTTTTCAGTATTCCTTGTGGATCAACCAATCTAAGAACCGGAAAGAAGTCTGCAAGGTTAGGCTTTCCAGCTTCTTCCATTATACTCCATATAAGATCCTTGAACTCTTGTGAGAAATTGGAATTATAGTGAGCCAAATTAACAGAGAAAATAGTGTTTGATAACAAATTAAGGGTGGTTGTGAAGGTTGCTCTCCCAATATCGACTGCCCGACCGCTGCTGCAACTTTCCTGAGCATGGCCTAGTAGCTGTTGCACAATGTTTTGCCGCATGACTTGGCCGGCGTCGACACTATGCGAGGAAAACATCTGCATGCTGCAAATCTTCCTGAGGTTGCGCCAATGAGCCGATGCTGGTAAAAATACTATTGAAAAATGGTGATGGTCGGCAACTTGAATGGAATTGAGGACTGTCCTGCTGGAAAAGGCTTGGTCATTTTTGTTTAGCACTTCCTGGGCTGCTTCTGATGAGGAAACGACTATGGTGGTGGTGCTTCCTAGCTTGAGAGACATTAGAGGACCATAAGTTTTGGAGAGAATTGTAAGTGATTGATGGGGTTTTTCCCCCAGTTTGAGGAGGTTTCCGATAATCGGGAAAGGGCGGGGACCTGGCGGAAGCCTGGCCACACCGGATTTCCGATTGGTGAAGCCAATAGTGAGCACTTTAACGCATGACCATACAAAGGAAAATAGAAGGAGAAGTGTGGTGTAATCCATTGGGTGTTTTCTTTAGGTTTTTTTTTTCCTGTCTTACCTTCTTCCTTTATATATTGTATAGTTTGCATTTTAATCTTGTTCTCTTTATTATTTTTTAAGCTAATTATATTACCTATCAAAAAAAATGTATCATCAATTAGAAGATGACGCGTATATATTTTTAGATTTCACTATTTCTACCCTAATTTCATTGTTAATTTATATTCTTGTACCTTAATCTCATTCTCCTGGGTCTGGCTGGTGGCAAGTGTGTTTACGAAGAAGGCCAGCTCCACTGTTGACCCCTCATTTTGGCCAAGTAAGAGAGCCTTTCTTTTTAGGCCAGCTGGGGCTGTTAAGGAGCTGTGGAGAGGATGTTCTCCTGGGTCCGGAGGGGAGATTCAAGGACCGTTGGGGAGAGGCTTGGAGGAGAAGCAAGAACGGTAAAAAAACGGAGCAGAGGGAGGAAGGGAGCATTTTAGACGATGAGGGAGCCTTTTTTTTTTAAGCGGGGTGAGCAGGCTGCGAGAGGGCGTTTTTTGAGAGGAGAAGAAAACGAGCTTGGGAAAGGAAAACAGAGAGTGAACTGGTACCTGAGAGAGCTGAAACAGAACAAGGAGAACTGAAGAAACTGAAAAAAAACAGAGTAGAGAGGATTCCGAGTGGTTCTTTTGGAGAGGCATTTCCAGGTATGATCATTGGGTCGTCGTCTTCCTTTATCCTTTTGATTTATCGGATGCTATTTGCTGCTTGGTGTCTCTATTGATCATTGAGCATTGTTTGTTGTTTGATGCTTCCGTTGATTTTTGGATATTGTTTGCTGATTAATGTTTGAGGAACCATGTTTAGGCTTTTGTTTAAGCTCATCCTGAAATTTTCAGTTTGTTTCTGAGAATTAATTTGTGGATTGGTGTGGACATCAAGGGCCACTCGTTTGCTTTACTGGATCCGATTGTATACATGTATGCTCTGTTTTGGTTCTATTTTGGTATTTTTGATTTCTCTTGTAAATATC
This sequence comes from Vitis riparia, assembly GCF_004353265.1. NCBI lineage: Eukaryota > Viridiplantae > Streptophyta > Magnoliopsida > Vitales > Vitaceae > Vitis > Vitis riparia. The sequence goes on from NC_048445.1 coordinate 5,121,253, forward strand.
TCATGCTTTGCTCCTTCCCTGAACTTGATTTATCAAAATCATACTCTTGTTTCCTTTGGATTCCACCTGCTCCTAGCTCTTTGACAATCCATGACATAGAGCTAAGTTCATACTCTGTTTTTACGTTTTTATTCTTCTCTGTTTATTGCTCTGTTTCTTGTTGATGGTGGGATGATATCGTCAATGGCCAAGTTGCTGGGATTGGTTCAAAAATGTTGGCCACAGGACTGCATTGGAGTCTTGGTATTTGGGATCACTTTGCCATCTGAGTTCAATAAGCTAAAGAGTGGCAATAAACATCTCAGTTCTGAAGTGCCTTGTCAGAAGCCAATAAGTTTGGCAAATAATGGGTCACGTTTATGGTTCTCTTAATGGCATTCGAATAATCAGCAGAATTGATGGGGTTCTTTTGGAGCAGAGTTGCAGGTTGAAAGTGGGGAAGAGAAGTTTCGTGAGGGAGATGGCATGGAATGGGTAAGGAAATTGAAAGAGCCATAAATATAACTGGTCTTAATGGGAAAATTGAGGAGTTAAAAGCAGAGGAATCAAGAGCAACTCAATAATTGCTCGCTTTATGGATATTTCATTAGTAATGCCGCAAAGAAGAGAAGCAATTATAATCTGTATATTTTATCTGGCTTGAGGGATTACCATTGGATCATCATTTGCATGCTACTCTACTGGAATTGCACCCGATATGCCATTTCATAATTCTTAACTTGAGAGACAGCTTGCAGATTCTTCATCTTCTTCTGAACAGAACTTGCAATCAGTCAGAACCTTGAAATTGCTTTCAGGGCCATGATACCGGAACCTCATCCCATGCTTTCTGCCACCTCTTAAACCTCGGGACCCCACTTTCACATGGTCCGCATGGCCATCTTCCAGCGGTTTTAGGACGTCTAAGGTTGGCAAGCTGTTGGAATATGATTTTTAAGGAGAGCAAGTGGCACTCACCAAGCAGCGCCATGTAGATGTCCCAGGCGAAATAAGTCTAAAACCCAATTCAGCCAGTCATTCCAACCCGAGAACAGCAGAGGGAATTGACAAACGGGCAAGTCCATATCTAAATTGTTTAGGAAGAAGGCATCTCTGATTCCTCTCTCCTAACCATTCGAAATCCTTCTTTCAGCAAATCCAAACCCCAAGCCGAACAACCCCGTGTCTAAAACCTTAGGACCATGCTCACCAATCGCTTTTCATGTCCTCATCTTACATGCCTACTGGGTTTAGTGACAAGTCCATATCTACAACTATGTGTATAAGGAGACTGACAGCTTCTTTGGAGAGAATGTGTTCTCTATAATAAGTGCAGTGGAAACGGGAAGATAGAGTTCGTCGAGACCCTTGCTTGCTGCGTGTTCAACACTGAAGAAACCTTTGTGAGAATTGTTATGAGCAATGGGATCTGCACCGCTGTCCCTATGGGTCCGTCTTACCTGGTTAAAGAGGTCACTCGGGATCCTATTGGCTCCTTCATTGCAACCCAAATAGACGAGCAAAATTGTTTTCATAAAGACAATGGTGCATTTGCTTCACAGTTCATAGAATTTTGCTTTTCTAGAAAGGAGGCTTTTCGGTTTTATCATGTTGGGCCAGCTTACAGAGACCGATGTGTCAATGTGGAGTTCATTTGGTGAAATCTCTAGTTCTGCCACTCTCTCGGTTAAAGAAGACTTTAAAGGGTGGCGCCCATGGCAATTTTGGGAGTTGAAACGGACCGCATTTCCCCATTGATGCTTCTCACACAGCATACTTGGGCGAAGATTATAAGTTGAATGAGGCAAATGTATACTTGAGAAGGCACCCACATTGACAATAGCAACAACTAGTAGACATAAATAATCTAAACATGCTAATAACAATCCTTAAATAGCAATTAGATCATAAGTGGAATTGAAAAAAAATGTACCTCCCGCCATTGCCATTCTTATAGGTTAAAACAATGTTTTTAATTTTTTAGGTTTTAGGTGTTTCTAAATATTTCTCAACTTCTACTTAAATGGTGTTTTTTAAGACTAAAAGAGATTGAAGGCCTAGGGAACCTTACCCTTTAGTGTTCTGTCCCTTTTTAAAGACTTTTTCCACCACCGAGTCTGCTTCGAGCGTGCACAGAACATGGGGTAGTAATGCGATCGTGGTTCCGAACGTTAATCTTCGTTCTTAAATTGATGGAATGAATGTGGACTACATTTTGAATCATGTCTTCGATTTGTTACTGAAGATACAAAAGAAACAAAATCCCAACAACAACTTCAACACACACAATCTAGTTTCTATTACACTTTTGCCCGTATATATATGATCTCTACTAAACAAGTGGAAGAAATTATAAAAATTACTTAATTAATTAATTATGAATACCAAAAAAAAAAATCACACAAATCAAAAAATGCAAGGCCATACAAAGGAAAATATAAGGAGAAGTGTGGTATAATCCATTAGGTTTTTTCTTTCATTTTTTTTTCCTGTCTTACGTTCTTCCTTTACATATTGTATAGTTTGCGTCTCAATCTTGATCTATTTATTATTTTTTAAGTTTATATTACCTATCAAAAAATGTACATCAACAAGACGATGCCACTAGCCTATAAATTTTTAGGTTTCACTATTTTTACCCTAATTTTATTATTAACTTGTATTCTTATACTCTTTTATTTTTATTTTTATTTTTTGTTTTATCATTATTTAGCTGTCTAAGAGGGTGTTTGTTTTTTTTATTTTTTTACTGAAAATAATTTATTTTCAGAATTTAGACTGTTTGTTTTTCTATTTTTTTTTATAACTTATTATAAACTTTTTCTTGAATAGAAAAAACCAAAATATATAATTTTTTTAAATAGAAAAAATATCATATTGATTTTTTTTATTTTTTAATATTTAATAAAAATAAAATACTACAAAAATAAATAATCTAATATTTAAGATTATGAAGCATTAAAGTTCTATTTAAAATTAAGAAAAAAAAACAAACATCACCTAAATCTTATCATATATCTTTTAGTTTCCAGATGCATGGTTTTAAAAACCAGACCGGACCGGCCGGTCCGACCGATTGGACCACCAGCCGGTCATGGTTCTGGTTCGATCCGGTCATTAGACCGGATGAAGACCGAACCGGGATTGGACCGGTTGAACCGGCGGTCCAACTGATGAACTAGACAAACCGGCCGGTTCTGAGGGAAAAAACCGGTTCAAATTATTTTATTTTTATTTTTGGTTTTCCAAATGCTCATTTTCAATCTCCATATTCCAATTTCCAAAATAAATGAAGACATGGATTTTATATTTATTAGTATGCAAAAATCTTCATGAATATTCAAACATTGACATGTTATGTTTTTATTTTGAGTAATTATTTAAGTGTTGTGGACCTATGGTTGACATTTATATTATTTGTTATGGACAATGTGTTAAGTTAACAACTCTTTGATAATTTGGTTATTATAGATAGTAATGGTTTGATTATTTGATAAATATTGAGTTTATTGACATTATGAATGTATAACATCTTATATTGTGTTATAAATATCATATATGATAATTGATAATTGATGACTTCTACAGGTAAAAAATTTTGTGACAAAACTCAAGTTACTCAATAAACAAAATAGATGCTGTCAAAATTTATATAGAATTTATTAATTTTTTAATTTTTTATATTATATAAAATAATAAAATATATATTTATGACGTCACCGGTTCGATAGCGGTTCGACCGGCGGTCCGACCAGTGAACCGTGAACCGGTAACTTTTCCGGTTCAATGACTAGTCCGGTTTTTAAAACATTGTCCAGATGTTCCGTTTGATTAAGATGCGACTTCTTCGATGAATTACGTGTATAAAATGCTGAAGTTTGAAAAGTACGGAGAGATAAGGAGTTTTCAGGTCCTTGTCTTTCAGCGCATGATAACATTTGAAATGGAAGGTGGGTCTCGCTGGTGGGAAGTGTGGTTACGAAGAAGGCCAGCTCCACCTTATCTGCAACATGTGAATCGAAGGTTGGTGTTCAACCATTCACGGGTGCAATCACTTTTTTGAAATTAGCTATTTAAAATTCTACTTACTGTTTCTAATTTCTAGAAAAAGTATGAGACAATTATTCATGGAATATATAAAAGTACTCTTACAACTTATATATTTGGTTTTTGAAAAATATTGAAGAAAAAATTGTTATTTTCTATTTAGTTAAAAGATAACTTTACCCAAAGTTCAAGTTGGAATAAACTTGTTAGAGTATGTTTGATTCTTATATAATTTAAGGAAAAGAAAATATAAAAGAAAAGAAAAAGTGAAAAAAAAAAAATTCAACGAGATAATAAATTACTTCAAATTTATTTATTTATTTTAGTTTTTAAATATAAAAATAAAATGATTTGAAAATATATAAATTTCTAACTTTTTTTTTAAACTTGATTTTCTTTTATATATTTCTTGAAATAATCAAATATAAAAAAAAATATTTTGTTTAACTTTTTTTCTTGTCTTTATATTTTCTAGCAACCAAACATAAGTTTATAAATTTATAAAGGTAAACTCAATTAACAATTATTAAATCATCGGGAATGCACCAACCATCAACAATCCACTATTCAAAGGAAAAAGAAGAAATACAATAATAAAACTTGTTTTTTTAAAAAAAAAAAAAAAAACTCACAATTATAGTCTCACCATAAAACATAAAATGATTAAAAAAAAAAAATAATAGATACAAACTCTTTACCTATCACATAAAATTCTCGTATTTTTCTTTATTTTTTATTCATGGGTATATGCGATTTGGTTGACAATGGAAGTATTTCTCGTATTTTGCTGCATCAAAATTTGTCCCTAAACTTTATTTATTTTTTTCTTCCCTCCATCCTACCTCAAGTGAAACAATACAAAATACTCGAAGTTATACCAACATGGTACATTGACAGTGAAGCAAACATTATTTTTCTTTATTAATCACTGCATTATTTCAGCAACTTAATAAATAAATATGCTTTTTCTCATAATCTAATATAATCAATATGATATTTTTTAAAATATATACTTATCCAAGTTGGTTCTTAGATAAAGACAAATACTATGGCTTGATGGGAACAGCCTGGAGAGGTTGGGCTTTCCTCAATGTAAATCCAAACTTCTCAGTCATGTCCATATCTTTTGGTTTCAGACCATCTTCAAGCTTCCAATCAAAGGAGTGAAGAAGAGAAGCCAACATCAAGTGGACCATCCTATGGCCTAATAGCAATCCAGGACAGATTCTTCTTCCAGCACCAAATGGAATGAGCTGGAAATCTCGACCCTTGACATCAATCTCGCACTCCAAAAACCTTTCAGGCACAAATGAATTAGGGTTGGACCATATCGTGGAGTCTCTGCCAATAGCCCATACGTTGACAAGTACATGAGCATTTTTTGGCACTGCATAGCCTAATATTTCTGACTTCATTTCGGTCTTTCTAGGAACCAGAAATGGGACTGGTGGGTGCAACCTGAAGGTTTCTTTTACTACTGCTTGTAAATAAGGGAGTTTTGAGATGTCTGACTCTTCAACCATCTTTTCTTTGCCTACGACTTTGCCGAGCTCACTTCGAGCTTTTGCCATTGATTTAGGGTTGTTTAACAATTCTGCCATTGCCCACTCTACCGTGCTCGAAGTAGTGTCAGTTCCCGCAGAGAATAGGTCCTGCCATGGAGTAATATACTAATATCAGAAAGAATACTACATATTAATTTACGGCATCACATCGATGTAAGCTATAGCCGCCTTCGGTTTTTCAAAGATCCACGCCATCGATTATTGTTTTCTAATAACTTATCCAGAAATCTAGTCAACAAATCAACCATTTTTTAACTAGACTATTTAAACCCAATAAGCAAATTCCACTACGCTAAAAGAATACACATAGATTATGAAGTGATGCTGCTCTTTCTAAACTCCTTTTCCCTTCTAGTTTTTCAACAAAGTAGTTTTCCCATTTGGAAAAAAACTACCTGTCATAATTGGCAGACCATTTTTCAACTAGAATGTTTCAACCCACTAAGCAAATTCCACCACGCTAAAAGAATATATACACATCAATTATGAAGTGATGATGTTCTTTCCTAACTCTTTTTCCCTTCTAGTTTTCCAACAAAGGAGTTTCCCCATTTGGAAAAAACTATTTGGAGTGCAAAGCATATGTTTCTGTAAAGAAAACCTCAAAATACCTGTATGGTTGTAGGATTGTACAGCTCCAATTCTTGCTCCAAATGGGTTCTCATAAATTTTGGAGGGAGAGAAAAATGAAAGATAAAAAAAAAAAAAAAAAAAAAAAAACACTACAGAAAAATTGACAAAAATTAAATTAAATTATTCAACAAAGCACTTTCGTTTTTTCTCACTTTTACATAAGAAATTTAGGGAGAAAAACCTTTTAACATTTTTCCCTTTTTTTCTTTAATATTTTTTTCACCTTCTTTTATAACACCCAAATATATATATATATATATATATATATATATATATATTTTAAAAAGAGTTATTTTTAAAATATTTTTTCCCTTTACTTTCCAAGATCAAGCATTTCCTTATTTTACCAATATACGAGACGCAGAGTAAATATAACATTTCTATGTATTAGCAAAGCACTTACCATATTCAGGAAACATGCACGATGCTGGTTTAGAAAAAAAAATGATTTCATTTCCATGGTCATATGTAGTGTTGAACTGAAAAGGAGGGTACTAGAACTAATCAATAAGAACCTTAAGATATGATACTTACCACAAGCAAATGTCTGACATCGTTGCTGCTCAACCTATGGTCATGTTGTTTGTCGAGATTGAGGAGGCCATCTAGTACATCGTTGTTGGCCGAAGAAGCTTTTAATGGCAACCTTTGTTCGATGAAACCATCAAAAACCTCGACAAGTTTATTAAAACAAACCGTCATCCTTTTCAGTATTCCTTGTGGATCAACCAATCTAAGAACCGGAAAGAAGTCTGCAAGGTTAGGCTTTCCAGCTTCTTCCATTATACTCCATATAAGATCCTTGAACTCTTGTGAGAAATTGGAATTATAGTGAGCCAAATTAACAGAGAAAATAGTGTTTGATAACAAATTAAGGGTGGTTGTAAAGGTTGCTCTCCCAATATCGACTGCTCGGCCGCTGCTGCAACTTTCCTGAGCATGGCCTAGTAGCTGTTGCACAATGTTTTGCCGCATGGCTTGGCCGGCTTCGACACGATGCGAGGAAAACATCTGCATGCTGCAAATCTTCCTGAGGTTGCGCCAATGAGCCGATGCTGGTAAAAATACTATTGAAAAATGGTGATGGTCGGCAACTTGGATGGCACTGAGGACTGTCCTGCTGGAAAAGGCTTGGTCATTTTTGTTTAGCACTTCCTGGGCTGCTTCTGATGAGGAAACGACTATGGTGGTGGTGCTTCCTAGCTTGAGAGACATTAGAGGACCATAAGTTTTGGAGAGAATTGTAAGTGATTGATGGGGTTTTTCGCCCAGTTTGAGGAGGTTTCCGATGATCGGGAAAGGGCGGGGACCTGGCGGAAGCCTGGCCACACCGGATTTCCTATTGGTGAAGCCAATAGTGAGCACTTTAACGCATGACCATACAAAGGAAAATAGAAGGAGAAGTGTGGTGTAATCCATTGGGTTTTTTCTTTAGTTTTTTTTTCCTGTTTTACCTTCTTCCTTTATATATTGTATGGTTTGCATTTTAATATTGTTCTCTTTATTATTTTTTAAGCTAATTATATTACCTATCGAAAAAAATGTATCATTAATTAGAAGATGATGCGTATATATTTTTAGATTTGACTATTTCTACCCTAATTTCATTGTTAATTTATATCTTTATACCTTAATCTCATTCTCGTGGGTCTAGCTGGTGGCAAGTGTGTTTACGAAGAAGGCCAGCTCCACTGTTGACCCCTCATTTTGGCCAAGTAAGAGAGCCTTTCTTTTTAGGCCAACTGGGGCTATTAAGGAGCTGTGGAGAGGATGTTCTCCTGGGTCCGGAGGGGAGATTCAAGGACCGTTGGGGAGAGGCTTGGAGGAGGAGCAAGAACGGTAAAAAAACGGAGCAGAGGGAGGAAGGGAGCATATACCATCTTCAAATTGATAAATGGTAGTTTTTTCATTCATTCTTTCATTTGTTCATGTACAGAGTATTTATAGAGGGTAATCATCATTCTAAAAATGGAAAAGAATGATACAAGGAAAGAATAATATAAGTAAATAACAACTAATATCCTAATATCTCAACTTTCCTAATATTTAAACATTCCTAATATCTCAACACTAAATGATACAAGGAAAGAATGATATAAGGAAAGCATTCCTAATATCTCAACACTTCCCCTCAAGTTGGTGCATAGATGTCACACATGCCCAACTTGTCTAAAAATTTTGAGAACACTTGACTTGAGACAACTTTGGTGAGGATATCAGCCAATTGATTTTCTGATCGAATCTTAGGCAATTCCACAATCTTATCATCCAACTTTTCCTTAATGAAGAATCTATCCACCTCGACATGCTTTGTACGATTATGTTGTACTGGATTATGAGCAATGTCACATGCGGCTTTATTGTCACAAAATAATCGGATTGGTTGCCTAGATAGGTAACCTAAATCCTGTAAGAGGAGTCTTAGCCATAATGCCTCACAAAGTCCTAGAGTCATACCTCTAAATTCCACTTCTTCACTTGAACGAACAACAACATTCTGCTTCTTACTTGTCCATGTCACAAGATTACCACCTATAAAGGTAAAGTAACCAGATGTAGATCGCCTATCATTCATTGCACCGGCCCAATCAGCATCAGTATATACTTCTATACTCTGATGATCAACTTTTTTAGCGAACAAAATTCCTTTCCTAGGAGCATTCTTCAAATACCTCAAAATACGCATGACTGCATTCATATGTTGCTCTCCAGGATTATGCATGTATTGACTCACTACACTTAATGCATAAGCAAGATCTGGTCTTGTATGAGCTAAGTACATTAATCTCCCCACAAGTCTCCGGTATCTTCCCTTATTGGTTGATACTTGATTAGGCTCAACACACAATTTCAAACCTTCTTCTATTGGTGTATTAACATGTTGACATCCCGACATTCCAGTCTCCTGTAAAAGATCTAAGGCATACTTTCTTTGAGACAAAAAAACTCATTCACTTGATCGAGAAACTTCAATCCCAAAAAAGTATTTCAGATGACCTAGATCTTTCATTTCGAATTCTCTAAATAGATAATTTTGCAAAACTTTTCTTTCTTCAGAATTATTTCATGTAACTACTATGTCATCCACATATACGATAAGTATTGTAATCTTACCATGTTGCTTCTTCAGGAACAAAGTTTGATCTGAATTACTTTGACAATAGCCAAAAGCTCTCATTGAAGAAAAAATAAAGTGAAAAAAAAAAATCATAGTCGATTACTTTATAGATTACTTCTAATTTATTTTTTTTAATATAAAAATAAAATTATTTAAAATTTTATAATTTTTTAACTTTTTTATTTATTTTTATACTTGATTTTCTTTTGTATATTTCTTGAAATAATCAAATATAAGAAAATTATTTTGCTTAACATTTTTATCCAATCTTTGTATTTTCTAGCCACCAAACATAAGTTTATAGATTTATAAAGGTAAACTCAATTGAAAATTATTAAATCATCAAAATATTTACTTTTGATTTTTTTATTTTTTATTCTTTTCAATATTAAGTGGGTGAATAATAAAATATAATTCTTATTACTTAATAAATAAGTTAAATTATTCGTAAAATTTAATACTTATTACTTAATAACTTAAGTTAACTTTAACTTAAAACTTATTAGTTAGTTTTTATAGGTTGTTTTCTAAAATTAATTTAAAATTTATTCTAAATCAACAAATTAATATATTTACCCTCATTAATTTTAACTAATATTTATATTTTCACTAATTTTAAATAATAAATTTATTTGTTAAATATTCATATTTAAAATATTGTAGATTCATAAAATAACTAAAAAATATTTTCTATAAAAGACGAATCGTAGTTATTAGATATACTTTCATTAAACATGGGTAAATTAAACAAAAAATTAAGATTAAGCATAAATAAATTATTTTAACTTAATACTTAAAGCCATTTTTTATTTTAAATTGTGGAATTAAATTA